>NC_091164.1:46945830-47088330 GCF_040958095.1 Procambarus clarkii | reverse complement strand
ACCTATCTTAATAGGTTAGGTTAGGTTAGGTGGCAGAAAAAGTTAGGTTAGGTTAGGTTCGGTAGTCTAAAAACAATTATTTCAAAATAACTTGGCTTATTAGGCAAATCGGGCCTTGCATAGTAGGCTGAGAAGTGCGTTCTGGCTACTAGGTACGACATATATATATATATATATATATATATATATATATATATATATATATATATATATATATATATATATATATATATATATATATATATATATATATATATATATATATATATTTATATATATGTGTATATATATATATATATATATATATATATATATATATATATATATATATTTATATATATGTGTATATATATATATATATTTATATATATATATATATATATATATATATATATATATATAAATATATATATATATATATATATATATATATATATATATATATATATATATATATATATATATAGTAGGTACCTAGTAGCCATAGTAGGCCGAGTACGATCTTCTGGCTACTAGGTACAACATATATATATATATGTCGTACCTAGTAGCCAGAACGCACTTCTCAGCCTACTATGCAAGGCCCAATTTGCCTAATAAGCCAAGTTTTCATGAATTATTTGTTTTTCGACTACCTAACCTACCTAACCTGACCTAACCTAACTTTCTCTGCTACCTAACCGAACCTAACCTATAAAGATAGGTTAGGTTAGGTTAGGTAGGGATGGTTAGGTTCGGTCATATATCTACGTTAATTTTAACTCTAATAAAAAAAAATTGACCTCATACATAATGAAATGGGTAGCTTTATCATTTCACAAGAAAAAAATTAGAGAAAATATATTAATTCAGGAAAACTTGGCTTATTAGGCAAATCGGGCCTTGCATAGTAAGCTGAGAAGTGCGTTCTGGCTATTAGGTACGACATATATATATATATATATATATATATATATATATATATATATATATATATATATATATATATATATATATATATATATATATATATATATATACATATATATATATATATATATATATATATATATATATATATATATATATATATATATATATATATATATATATATACATATATATATATATATATATATATATATATATATATATATATATATATATATATATATATATATATATATATATATATATATATATATATATATATGTCGTACCTAGTAGCCAGAACGCACTTCTCAGCCTACTATGCAAGGCCCAATTTGCCTAGTAAGCCAAGTTTTCACGAATTAATTGTTTTTCGACTACCTAACCTACCTAACCTAACCTAACCTAACTTTTTCGGCTCCCGAACCTAACCTAACCTATATAGATAGGTTAGGTTAGGTTAGGTAGGGTTGGTTAGGTTCGGTCATATATCTACGCTAATTTTAACTCCAATAACAAAAAATTAACCTCATACATAATGAAATGGGTAGCTTTATCATTTCATAAGAAAAAAATTAGAGAAAATATATTAATTCAGGAAAACTTGGCTTATTAGGCAAATTGGGCCTTGCATACTAGGCCGAAAAGTGCATTCTGGCTACTAGGTACGACATATATATATATATATATATATATATATATATATATATATATATATATATATATATATATAATGTTGTACCTAGTAGCCATAACATCGTACTCGGCCTACTATGCAAGGCCCTATTTGCGTAATAAGTCAAGTTTTCCTGAATTAATATATTTTCTCAATTTTTTTTCTTATGTATTGATAAAGCTACCCATTTCATTATGTATGAGCTCAATTTTTTTTTATTGGAGTTAAAAATAACGTAGATATATGACCGAACCTAACCTACCCTACCTAACCTAACCTAACCTATCTTTATAGGTTCGGTTAGGTTAGGTAGCCGAAAAAGTTTGAAAAAGCCTTGCCTGGTAGGCTAAGTGCGTTCTGGCTACTAGGTACGACATATATATATACACATATATATGTTGTTAAATGTGACCGAAATAGTAAAATTAATAATTCTAACACGAATTTTTTCAATATTCCTTATGTTTCTTTTTACTGTCGTTGGTAATTGAAAAATCAATTCTCCAAAATTCATTTTTATTTGTAGTTTGAAGCGACGCTTGAATGCGTTTCGTAATAACTTATTACATTTTCAAAGACTTTAGTTTACACACACACAACTGTAACCTGAAAACACTAAACAGAGTTTTACTTAATGCTAACATTGAACAGCTTGTCTCATATCCTCGCATTTGGGTGAGGGGATATGTTGCAACAGTTTTGGATGAGGTGAACAAACTTTTGACCAACACAAGACAGAACACGGTGCAATGGGTATAAATTGGATAAATGAGAGGGAAGAATGGAAGTAACTGCAAATGGTCTATTGGCCCATACTTCCTCTTGATGCATCTATATTGGTACAGAGTCTTGAAGAGGGTAGAATATAGTTGTGCATTAATTGGCTGTTGATTGCTGGTGTTGACTTTTTGATGTGTAGTTTTTGATGACCTACACATCAAAAAGTCAATACCAGCAATCAACAGCCTATTAATGCACAACTATAACGCTAATCTCCGAAAGTTCTTCACTTATTGCTTTGAAACTTTCACACAATCTTCCATTCGCATCCGAGCTGGTTTTTATATACATATTGTATAGATGTCACGACTGTGACGGGAAAAAAACATGCTTTTTTTTTAATTTTCATGGGTTTTAAATGTGAGGGAAATCTTCGAAACGACTTTACCCATTGCTTTGAAATTTTGACACACCGTTACATTCAAATAGGCTCGTATTTTTATATACCTAATATATACATGCCTCACCTCTGACAGGAAAAAACAAGCTTTTTTTTAAAAAAAAACAGCGCCATCTGTCGGATGTAAGAGCAACATATGTTGTAATCTCTGAAAGTTCTTCACCGATTGCTTTGAAATTCTGACACAATGTTCCATTCGTTTATGTACATGTTTTTAAATACCTACTATATGGATGCCACACCTGTGACAGATAAAACATACTTTTTTCGAAAACAGCGCCATCTGTTGCACATAATAGCAACACACTTGCAATACTAAATATGTTACGAATTCCTTCTGAATGTTTTCGATTGCACTGATAAATAAAATTTTCATAGATTTCGATTTATTTTAATTTGTATTGAATGATTTTGTGTGTCATTGTGTCGGAATTGAGATGTGTTGTTTACCATACCGTTCATTTCATAAATATACGTATAAATGCCACACCTGTGACAGGTAAAAATATTCTATTTTTTTAAGAAATAGTGCCATCTGTTGCACGTAATTGCCACACACAATATTCTAAATATGTTACGATTCCATTTCATTGTTTCCGATTGCATTGATAAATTGAATTTTCACAGATTTTGATTTATTTTAATTTTGATTTAATAATTTTGTGTGACATTGCATTGGAATTGAGCTATGTTGTTTTCCATACCATTCATTTTGTGAGTATAAGTATAGATGCCACACCTGTGACAGGTAAGAATATGCATTTTTTTTTAAAACAGTGCCATCTGTTGCAAGTAAGAGCAACTCAAGCTATACTAAATATGTTACGATTCTATTTCAATGTTTGAAATTTCATTGATAAATTGAATTTTCATATATATAAAATTATTTTCCTATTGATTTAATTATTTTGTGAGACATTGCGATGAAATTGAGTAATTGAGCTTTGTTGTTTACCATACCGTTGATTTCATGAGTGTAGTTTATTTTTTAATTTTTCATTGTTTTTCATTCCATTTTTTAATTGTTTTTCTTATATATCAGTGATGGGAACATCAGATCACATGTGAATGCATCGGATGAGGGAGTTGGGAATGGTGGGAAGGACAAGGGGACGGAAGTGGGGAAAGTACTGAGAACGATGGGACAGAGGAGGGGGTAATGGTGGGGAAAACGAGGGGATGGAGAAGTTAGGGATGGTGGGGACGAGGACAGAGGAGGGGGTAATGGTGGGGAAAACTACTGGACGGAGAAGTTAGGGATGGTGGGGACGAGGAGATTGGGGAATGGAGAATGGTGTGAAGGAGAAGAGGAACAGGAGAGTGGGGGATAGTGCGGAGGACGAGGGAACTGGGGAGGGGGGAATGATAGGGAGGACGAGGGGATGGGGGAGTGGGGGATGGTGGGGAGGACTCAGGGATGGGGGAGTGGGGGATGGTGGGGAGGACTCAGGGATGGGGGAGTGGGGGACACAGGGATGGGGGAGGGAGGAAATGGCGGGGAGGACGAGAGGACGGAAGAGGGGGAATTGTGGGGAGGACAGGGAGACAAGGGAAAGGTTGTTGGGGCGCAGACACGCACATGCATTACTGAGCCACAGCAATGCGTGGCTCAGCTAGTGTATAAATAAAAATGGAAATGTCCGTTTGTTCAAAATCACTAATCTCCAAAAGTTCTTCACTGATTGCTTTGAAATTTTTACACAACATTCCATTTGCATTCGAGCGGATTTTTAAACATACCATATAGATGTCAGGTCTTTGACCAGAAAAAAAATTATTTTTTTCTGAAAAATTCATATGTTTTTCAGGTGAGGGAAATCTTCGAAACCTCTTTACTGATTGCTTTGAAATTTTGACACAACGTTGCATTCAAATAGGTGCATGTTTTAATTCACTTAATATATACAGGCCTCACCTGTGACAGGGAAAAACTTTTTTATTTAAATAGCATCATCTGTTGGGCATAGGAGCAACACACTCTGTAATTTCCGAAAGTTCTTCACCAATTGCTTTGAAATTTTGACACAAAATTTCATTTGTATACGTGCATGTTTTTGTATTCCTACTATATAATTCCCACACCTGTGGCTGGTAAAAACATGTTTTTTTGAAAAACAGCGCTATCTATTGCATGTAAGAGCAACACACGTTACCCTAAATATATTACAATTCCATTTCAATGTTTCCGATTGCATTGATAAATGGAATTTTCATAGATATCGATTTATTTTACATTTTGGTATATTTATTTTATGTAACATGGCCTTGAAATTGAGCTGTGTTGTTTTCAATACTGTTCACTTCATAAGTATAAGTATAGATGTTACACTTGTGACAGGTAATTTTTTTTTTAAGAAACACATACCATACATCTGGTAAACACATGCTCTTACATCTGTTGTATGTAAGAGTAACACACGTTATACTAATTATGTTACAATTCCATTTAAATGTTTCTGATTGCTTAGACAAATTGAATTTTCCTAGATTTCGATTTATATTCATTTTGATTTAAGTATTTTGTGTTACATTGTGTTGGAATTGAGCTGTGTTGTTTACCATATCGCTCATTTCGTGAGTATAACTATAGATGCCACACCTGTGACAGGTAAAAACTTTTTTTTTAAACAGCGCCATCCGTTGCATGTAAGAGCAAGACATGCTATACTAAAAATGTTACGATTCCATTTCAAGGTTTCTGATTTCATTGATAAATTTAATTTTCTTAGATTTCCATTTATTTTCGTTTTGATTTCATTATTTTGTGTAACATTGTGTCGGAATGGAACTGTGATGTTTAACATAATGTTCATTTTGTGAGTATAGTTTGTGTATAATTTTTTCATCATTTTCCATTTCGTTTTTTAAACTGTTTTTCTTATATTTCAGTGATGAGAACATCACATCATTTGATGTTCCCAATTTTCTGATGTTCACATCAGATCATTTGGGAATGCATCGGACGAGGGAGTGGGAATGGAGGGGAAGACAAGGGGATGGGAGTGGGGGATGTTGGGGAGGACGAAAGAACAAGGGAGGGGGTAATGTTGGGGAGGACGAGGAGACGGTGGAGTTAGGGATGGTGGGGACGAGGTTACAGGGGAACGGGCAATGGTGGGAAGGACATGGGGACAGGGGAGTTGGGGGGACAAGGGGACGGGGGAGAGAGAATGGTAGGGAGGTCGAGATGATGGAGGAGTGGGAGATGGTGAGGAGGACGAGGGGATGGTGGAGTGGGGAATGGTTAGAAGGACGAGGGGACGGTGGAGTGGGGGATGGTGGGGAGGACAAAGTTATGGGGAGTGAGGAATGGTTGGGAGGACAAGGGGATGGGGAAAGGGGGATAATAGTGGGGAGGACTGGGAGACAGGAAAAGGTTGCTGTGGCTCAGCAATGCACATGCGTTGCGTTGGAACAGGAATAGAGCTGTTGTTGCTCTTCCAGGAGAAAAGTTAGGTCTGGCTTCTCTTATTATGCTTAAAATCCCCCTTGAGCAAGGAACTATTCCAATTTGTGTACCAGCTTACCATCTACCCTGTTCTCAGAGGGCAGAAACTGGTAGACTCATAGAGGAAATGTTATAAAGTGATCTAATTGAGTCGAGTAATTCGCCATGGAATGCTCCAGTGATTCTTGTACCAAAGCGAGATGGGACATGGAGACCTGTAATCGATTATCAGAAGCTTAACAGAGTAACTATACCTGATCGTTTCCCCACTTCAAGTGTCAAGTGATTTGTTGCAAAGTATAGATTGAAACAAAGTATTCTCAACGTTAAATTTGTTCCAGAGATTCTGGCAAATCCTCCTTGATGAGGAAAGTAAATAGATGACAGCCTTTAGTTTTCCCAGTGGTTCTTTTCATTTGAAAAGAATGTCATTTGGTTTGCAAAGCAGTCCAGTAACCTTCTCTAGGCTCATGACGAACCATTTTCGTAGATTGATAAGAAATATTCTTTTAGTTTATCTTGATGATCTCATAATCATGTCGCAAGATGTTCAGACTCACTTCCAGAACCCTGAGAAAGTATTTGCAAAGCTCACAAAAGCAAATTTAAAAATAAAACTCTCGAAGTGCTATTTTTAAAAGGAGAAGATTAATTTCCTAGGTCATACAGTTATACCTACAGGCATTACATTGAATGAAGCAAAAATTATTCCTGCCCCTGGTTTTCCAACACTTCGTACTGGAAAGGACGTGAGACAGTTCACAGGTCTTGTAGGATTTTATCGTTCATTTATTTCTGGATTCTCTATTATAGCCGCTCCACTTTACAAGTTGCAAAAAAAGATGAACCCTTTGTTTGGGAAGAAGCCCAAGAACAGTTATTCGAAAAGCTCAAAACAGCATTGATATTGTCACCTGTCCTTAGGAATCCTGATTTTTCTAAACCTTTTACGTTGGTTACAGATGCTAGTGACATAGGCTTAGCTGCTGCATTAATTCCAACAGAAGGTTTCAGAGATCACACAATAGCTTATGCGAGCCGTACATTATCTAAAGAAGAGGAACAATTATATAGTATATAAAATTATATGACTTCCCTTATTTCTGACTCATTCAAGGTGAATATCAGGTCGAGTCTAGTTGGTTTGTCATTGGCTCTGATTCTTGTGGGTACCTTGACATGTTGGCTCAGAAAGTTCCTTGTTGCCACTTCCAAGAGTTTATCTCTCCATGTATCTGCACTTCCACATTGGTCGACATTTTCACAGTTAATCATTTCTTGGTTGAAATCGCCCATGATTAAGAGTCTGGATAAATTCCTGCAGGCAACTGAAGCTACTCTCTCAATTATATTATTGGTTGCCATGTTGTTCCTATCGAATTCCTGTCTGGGTCTTCTGTCATTTAGTGGAGGGTTTTCATTAGATATTTGTTTAAGTATTCTCTTTGTCACTGCTAATGAAACACCCATATCAATTTCTACCACTGGTTTTCTGCAGGCTGACTTAGCAAGCATATCAACAGTGCTTGCATATCTCACCGACCTAACAAATTCTCAAAGACCTGAAAGTTGTAGCATTAAGTATTATGATAGATATCGTGAGGAGATATTCACATATGGGACTAATAGAAGAAGAACCCGGAAATGTGATATTATAGTGGCCAGAATACGCCTGGGATATAGACGTATCTGGCAGCTTTCTCAAAACCCAAATGTCGAGTACACAATGTGTCAACTTTGTGAAAGAGAAAACATGCACTCTCTTGAACATTATATTGTAGAATGTTCCATACTGACTGACTTTCGCCCTCCTGGGCTAAGGTATGCTGAACTCTGTAGTTACTATATGAGTACTGGAACACTTGATGATATATTGGACTTGTATCCAAAATTGACCATGTAATATATCAATCATACAATGTATATATATATATATGATGTAGCTATATAACCTGAGCTTGTAAAAGCACCTTCATCACCTTCAGTGATTAAGTGCTTAATTGCACACTAGTTTCTTTATCAGCTACCTCACCCTGTCAGAGTAAATGAGACAAATGTATGTGAATGCATGTGTGTGTGTGTATATATGTATGTATATGTGTGTGGGTGTGTATGTATATGTATGGGTATGAAGTATATATGGAAGCTGATCAGAATTACATTTCACCTTTGTGAATGTGCGTTAATGACACTATGTAAAAGACACATCTAACACTTTATGTAGGGCATACGTAAATCTGTGTATCTATGTATTTACGTATGTAGGTTAGCTTAGCATTTTAAAAGCACCGAATCACCTTCTGTGGTTGAGTGTTTAATAAACCCTTGAACTATATGTTTAACACTTCTCTAGTCCTGTCCATGGAGGACAGAAGAAAATGTATATATTTTGGTTAGCATTGTAAATGTGTGGCCACGTCTGTGGTAGAAAATAATAATAATAAAAAAAAAGTGGAGGGTTGTAAATGACTATGACTATAAGCCACTATTATCTTAGGTCCACCCATTGTCATAGTTCCTGTTATGTAGTCTCTGAATTCGTAACAGCCCAGAATTTCCCTCTCTTCAAAACTCCAGTCCTTCCTTATCAGCAGGGGCCACTCCTCCTTCTCTTCTCCCTTTCCTCCCTTTCCTCCCTTTCCTTCCTATATAGTAGTCCTTTGGAAATATAGCATTTGTTATGACTCCTGACACATTTGTGAGTCCTATTATATCTGGGTTTTCTTTCTGTGCCCTTTCTGCCAGTTCACTTGCTCTATTGGTAATCCCATCAATGTTTGAGAACATTACCCTGGAGCTCACTTTCCTATATCCAGTTTCACCCACCTTCCCCACTAGTGTAGGAAGCTGTTCCATGGGCATTGCTACTTGGGTTGGCTCATCCTCCTGTGGGGTTGTTACCAGGGAATGGGGGGGAGGGGAGATGGGGCTTTGGGCTTAGATCTAGCCGAGGCCTGTTTGGGACAGGAAGAAGTCCTGGGGGTGGAAGGGCTGGGAGTGCTGAAGGTTGGGGGGGGGGGGGCAGGGAGTGCTCAGGGTGAGGGCTTGCCCTACCGTGGTGTAGTTAACAGGGGTTTGGGCAGAGGCAAGGTGGGGGATGGAGGGCTTAGATCTTGCCTGGTCTTCCTTGGGGCCGGAAGAAGACCAGGGAATGGGAAGGCGGGGGTTACTCGGGGTAAGAGGGGAGGGAGGATTTGGGTGGTATGGTGGGCATTGTGTAGAGGCAAGGGAGGATTTGTGCTAGGGGTGGGGGGAAGGGGCTCCTTTGGGGTGGTGGGTTGGGGTGTTGCAGTCCCTTCTGGGGTTCCTGAATTGGGGTTCCCACTTTCCCTCTAGGATTGCTGGGTTGGAGGCTGAGGTTTCCTGGCTCCTTCCCTCAACCTGCGCACTTTCCTTGCATCTGCTGCCTGTATTATCTCGTCCCTGGTCATGTCCCTCTGAAGGAATACCTTTCTGTAATTCTTTATTTTTTCAGTTTGCTCTTTTTTACTAGGATGTCCACGATTCTGAATACTAACTTGATCAATAATTTTTTTTTGTACTGGCCATTCCAGAAACTTTTCTATGTCTTGTTCAACCGCTTCCATTCTTATCTCCATTTGTATCCCTGACACTGCAGGTTTGTCCTTAGTCCTCCATTCTTCCTGCTTGTAACCTTCTTGTTTTTTTAATACCTACCACGACTACAGCTCTTTTCCTTTCTATTAGATGGCTCCTGTATCTAGCTGCTTCTTGTGAAGTTATGGCTTTCATTTCAACTTCCTTGACTGTGGACATGGCTTCTGGGCACTTCCTCAACATTTCAGCAAAGGTGGCCCCATTGTAGGGGTCCCTGCAATTGCTACATCCCCTGCTACATGGGGGGTTGGTTGTCTTGGCCAATGTCGGAGGAGGGCTTGTTTTTCGTTTTTTCGTGCTGACTTAGTTTCATCTGCAGTTAACTTATGATTTCCCTCATGTATTTCTAGTCCCCCATTGATTTCCCTCCATGCACTAGTAGTCATCTCCATGTATGATTCGGCCTGTTGCTCTCCTCCAACTTGTGTTCTGTTTTCCTACGATCATGATTGACCCCTTTTTGTTCCCTAGAGTTAGTGTTAGTTTACAAGGATCAGAGAAGTGAAGAGAGAGGAGGAAGATAGAGAAGAGGATAGTATGGGGGTGACAGGGATAGTGTGTGTGTGGGGGGGGGGGCGGGGCAGGGGGAGGAGAGGAGGTGTAGGGGTGGAATGTGGGCGTGAGGGGTGGGAGTGTGTGTGTGGGGTGTTACACTGTGGTGGGTGTGCATGTACTCACCTAATTGTGCTTGCGGGGGTTGAGCTTTGGCTCTGTGGTCCGATGTGTGCTTGTGTGGTGTGTGTGTTTGTGATGTTTGTGTTTGTGGTGTGTGTGTGTGTGTGTGTGTAGTGTGTGTGGTGTGTGGTGCGTGTGTGTGTGTGTGTGGTGAGGGGTGACGATGAGAGGGGGGTGGTAATGTGGGGGGTTTAGCCGGTGGAGCTGCGAGAAAGAGAGAAATGAGTGAGGCTGGAAGAGAGAGTGAGGGAGAGGAAATGGAAGAAGAGTGTGTGTACTCACCTAGTTGTGTTTGCGGGGGTTGAGCTCTGGCTCTTTTGTCCCGCCTCTCAACCGTCAATCAACAGGAGTACAGATTCCTGAGCCTATTGGGCTCTATCATAACTACACTTGAAACTGTGTATGGAGTCAGCCTCCATCACATCACTTCCTAATGCATTCCATTTGTCAACCACTCTGACACTAAAAAAGTTCTTTCTAATATCTCTGTTATTAGTTTATATATTAGTAATATATTATTACTAATATCTCTGTAAATAGAACCAGTGAAGAGCAGAGGTGCCATAGGCACAATCAGAGAACACTGTATAAACATCAGAGGTCCGCGGTTGTTCAACGTCCTCCCAGCAAGCATAAGAAATATTGCTGGAACAACCGTGGACATTTTCAAGAGGAAACTAGATTTATTCCTCCAAGGAGTGCCGGACCAACCGGGCTGTGGTGGGTATGTGGGCCTGCGGGCCGCTCCAAGCAACAGCCTGGTGGACCAAACTCTCACAAGTCGAGCCTGGCCTCGGGCCGGGCTTGGGGAGTAGAAGAACTCCCAGAACCCCATCAACCAGGTATCTGTGGCTCATTTGGGCTCATGTGTGTGTGTGTGTGTGTGTGTGTGTGTGTGTGTGTGCGTGTGTGTGTGTGTGTGTGCGTGTGTGTGTGTGTGTGTGTGTGTATTCACCTAGTTGTGTTTGCGGGGGTTGAGCTTTGCTCTTTCGGCCCGCCTCTCAACTGTCAATCAACTGTTTACTAACTACTTTTTTCCCCACACCACACACACATACACCCCAGGAAGCAGCCCGTGACAGCTGACTAACTCCCAGGTACCTATTTACTGCTAGGTAACAGGGGCATTTAGGGCGAAAGAAACTTTGCCCATTCGTTTCTGCCTCGTGCGGGAATCGAACCCGCGCCACAGAATTACGAGTCCTGCGCGTTATCCACCAGGCTACGAGGCCCCCTGTGTGTGTGTGTGTGTGAGTACTCACCTAATTGTACTCACCTAATTGTGCTTGCGGGGGTTGAGCTCTGGCTGTTTGGTCCCGCCTCACAACAGTCAATCAACAGGTGTACAGGTTCCTGAGCCTATTGGGCTCTATCATATCTACACTTGAAACTGTGTATGGAATCAGCCTCCACCACATCTCTTCCTAATGCTTTCCATTTGTCAACCACTCTGACACTAAAAAAGTTCTTTCTAATATCTCTGTAGCTCATTTGGGCACTCAGTTTCCACCTGTGTGCCCTAGTACGTGTGCCCCTTGTGTTAAATAGTTTGTCTTTATCTACCCTATCATTTCCCTTGAGAATCTTGAATGTGGTGATCATGTCCCTCCTAACTCTTCGGTCTTCCAGCGAAGTGAGGTTTAATTCCCGTAGTCTCACTCGTAGCTCATACCTCTCAGCTCGGGTATCAGTCTAGTGGCAAACCTTTGAACCTTTTCCAGTTTAGTCTTATCCTTGACTAGATATGGACTCCATGCTGGGGTTTCATACTCCAGGATTGGCCTCACATATTTGGTATACAAAGTTCTGAATGATTCCTTACACAAATTTCTGAATGCCGTTCTTATGTTGGCCAGCATAGCATATGCCGCTGATGTTATCCTCTTGATATGGGCTGCAGGAGACAGGTCTGGCGTGATATCAACCCCCAAGTCTTTTTCTTTCTCTGACTCCATACACCTATCTTCATTACATTACATTTGCTTGGGTTAAACTCCAACAACCATTTGTTCGACCATTCCTTCAGCTTGTCTAGGTCTTCTTGAAGCCTCAAGCAGTCCTCCTCTGTCTTAATCCTTTTCATAATTTTGGTATTGTCCACAAACATTGAGAGAAATGAGTCTATACCCTCCGGGAGATCATTTACATATATCAGAAGCAAGATAGGACCGAGTACAGAGCCCTGTGGGACTCCACTTGTGACTTCACGCCAATCTGAGGTCTCACTCCTCACCCTAACTCTTTGCTTCCTATTGCTTAGGTACTCCCTTACCCACTGTAGCACCTTTCCAGCTACACCTGCCTGTCTCTCCAGCTTATGGACCAGCCTCTTATGCGGAACAGTGTCAAAGGCTTTCCTACAATCCAAGAAAATGTAGTTCGCCCAGCCTTCTCTTTCTTGCTTAATCTTTGTCACTAGGTCGTAGAATTCTACTAAGCCAGTCAGGCAAGATTTACCCTCCCTGAACCCATGTTGGCGATTTGTCATGAAGTCCCTTCTCTCCAGATGTGTTACCTAGTTTTTTCTCACGATCTTCTCCATCACCTTGCACGGTATACAAGTCAATGACACTGGCCTGTAGTTCAGTGCCTCTTGCCTGTCGCCCTTTTTGTATATTGGGACCACATTCGCCGTCTTCCATATTTCAGGTAGGTTTCCTGTCTCCAGTGACCTACTATACACTATGGAGAGTGGCAAGCAAAGTACCTCTGCACACTCTTTCAGTACCCATAGTGAGATATTATCTGGACCAACAGCCTTTCTAACATCCAGATCCAGCAGGTGTCTCTTGATCTTTTCTCTCGTAATTTCGAACCCTTCCAAGGCTCCCTGGTTTACTTCCCTTTCTCCTAGCACAGTGACCTCAACTTGTTCTATTGTGATGACCTCCTGGAATCTCTTGTTGAGTTCTTCACACAACTCTTTGTCATTTCTGTATTCCTGTCCTCGCTTGTTCTAATTTTCACTACCTGTTCTTTCACTGTTGTTTTCCTTCTGATGTGACTGTGGAGTAGCTTTGGTTCGGTCTTGGCTTTGTTTGCTATATTATTTTCATACCTTGTCTCTGCTTCTCTTCTCACCCTGACATACTCATTCCTGGTTCCCTGCTATATCTCTCTGCTTTCTCATGTTCTGCTATTCCGAAAGTTCCTCCACGCCCTTTTGTTCAGTTTCTTTGCTTCCATACATGCCCTATTATACCATAGATTCTTCTGTTGCTTCTCGGATTTTTCCATTTGGGCCGGGATGAACCTGTTTACTGCCTCCTGACAATTTTGGGTGACATAGTCTATCATATCTTGTACAAACTTAGCTCTGAGGTTTGTGTCCCGAGGTATTTCCCTTAGGAAACTTCTCATCTGTTCATAATTTCCCTTTCGTTATGCCAGCCTTTTGTTTCCTAGTTATTTTTTTTTTTGGGGGTGGGGGGGGGGGGGAATAATTATTAGCTCTACCAAGTACTCAGAGTTCAATACACTGTGATCACTCATTCCCAAGGGTGCTTCCATCTTAACTTCCCTTATATCCCACTCATTTAGGATAAATATTAAATCAAGCATTGCTGGTTCATCTTCTTCTCTCGTTCATGTTGGTCCCTTGATGTGCTGGCTTAGAAAGTTTTTTGTTGCCACGTCCAGAAGCTTAGCTCTCCATGTATCTGGTCCTCCATGTGGGTCTCTGTTCTCCCAATCTATCTTCCCATGGTTGAAGTCTCCCATGATTAGTAGTCCTGATCCATTCCTGCTAGTAACAGAAGCTGCTCTCTCTATTATGTTAATGGTGGCCATGTTGTTTCTATCATATTCCTATCAGGGTCTTCTGTCATTTGGTGGTGGATTATATATGACTATGACTATAATTTTTTGCCCTCCAGTTGTTATGGTGCCTGTTATGTAGTCACTGAAACCTTCACAGCTCTGAATAACCATCTCAAAATCCCAGCCTTTTCTTACCAGCAGAGCTACACCACCACCACCTCTTCCTTCTCTCTCTTTGCTCATAACATAATAGTACTGATGTTACTGTGTAGCTGGTTGTGGGTTCCCCCCCTCACTCTGGGGATGTTGTGTTGGGAGCAGTGCTTTCATGCTTTTCCCCTCTCACCCTGCGCTTCTTCCTTGCTTCTGCTGCCATGGCTCTCTCCTCCCTCGTCATGTCCCTCTGGAGGAATACATTTTTGGAATTCTCCCACATTTTGCAGGTAGCTCTTCCTTTTTAAAATCTTCTCCTTTGTGTTTTCGTTTGCAAACACTATCTTTAACACACGGTCTTGTTCTTTGTTGTACCAGACTAGCCTGAAAACCTTCTTAATGCTATGCTCAGCCATGTCTAGTGCCTTCAGTATTTCATTCCCTGTTGCTTTGTCCTTATCATTCAACTCTGTTCTATTGGAGCCTTCCTGCTCTTTAATATCTACAGCTGATCTTTTCCTTTTCAGCAGCTGGCTAGTGGAGTGTGCCGCTTCCTGTGAGGTAGCTGCTTTCATGGCTACCCCCATCACTGCAGACATTACTTCAGAGTTATTTTTTTAGCATTTCTGCAAATGTTGCTTTTATTGTGGCATTCTCTTCCAAAATACTATTACCACCTTCTCCCTGGATGGTTATCTGAGTCTCAGCATCGGTGCTGTTCTCTTTGAGGGCTCTAATCTCCTCCTTTGCTGCTGTCAGCTCTCTTTATAGGTTGCTTATTTCATTCCTCATTTCCTGCATCATCTCCTACATCTCACTCTTGATGTCCTCCAGAAACTGGGTGAACATTTCCTTCATTTCGTCACCTTGACTTTTCCCTGTTTCCCTGTTTCCTCTGGCTGTCATGCTTACCCCTTTTCCTAGTTGTGCCATGTTAGGATTTGTCAGAAGGGTAGAGCAGGGGGGAGGGAGAGAGAGAGAGAGAAAGAGAGAGAAATAGAGGGAGAGATAAAAAGAGAGAGAGATAGAGGGAGAGATAAAGAGAGGGAGAGAGAGAGAGAGAGAGAGAGAGAGAGAGAGAGAGAGAGAGAGAGAGAGAGAGAGAGAGAGAGAGAGAGAGAGAGAGAGAGAGAGAGAGAGAGAGAGAGAGAGAGAGAGAGAGAGAGAGAGTGAGAGAGAGAGATTGTTGGAGAGAGGGGTGGGAGTGGGGTGAGAGAGGGGGGTGAGAGAGAGAGGGATGAGGGAGAGGGGTGAGCGAGAGGGGTGAGCGAGAGAGGGGTGAGAGAGTGGGATAAGAGAGAGGGGTGAGAGAGAGGGATGAGAGAGTGCATGTTTGTTTGTGTGTGTGTGTGTGTGTGTATGTGTGTGTGTGTGTGTGTGTGTGTGTGTGTGCGTGTGTGTGTGTGTGTGTGTGTGTGTGTGTGTGTGTGTGTGTGTGTGTGTGTGTGTGTGTGTGTGTGTGTGTGTGTGTGTGTGTGTGTGTGTGTGTGTGTGTGTGTGTGTGTGTGTGTGTGTGTGTGTGTGTGTGTGTGTGTGTGTGTGTGTGTGTGTGTGTGTGTGTGTGTGTGTGTGTACTCACCTAGTTGTGCTTGCAGGGGTTGAGCTCTGGCTCTTTGGTCCCTCCTCTCAACCGTCAATCAACAGGTGTACAGGTTCCTGAGCCTATTGGGCTCTATCATATCTACACTTGAAACTGTGTATGGAGTCAGCCTCCACCACATTGCTTCCTAATGCATTCCATTTGTCAACCACTCTGACACTATAAAAGTTCTTTCTAATATCTCTGTGGCTCATTTGGGCACTCAGTTTCCACCTGTGTCCCCTAGTGCGTGTGCCCCTTGTGTTAAATAGCCTATCTTTATCAACCCTGTCGATTCCCTTGAGAATCTTGAATGTGGTGATCATGTCCCCCCTAACTCTTCTGTCTTCCAACGAAGTGAGGTTCAATTCCCGTAGTCTCTCCTCGTAGCTCATACCTCTCAGCTCGGGTACTAGTCTGGTGGCAAACCTTTGAACCTTTTCCAGTTTAGTCTTATGCTTGACTAGATATGGACTCCATGCTGGAGCCGCATACTCCAGGATTGGTCTGACATATGTGGTATATAATGTTCTGAAAGATTCCTTACACAAGTTTCTAAAGGCCGTTCTTATGTTTGCCAACCTGGCATATGCTTCTGATGTTATCCTCTTGATATGAGCTTCAGGGGACAGGTCTGGCGTGATATCAACCCCCAGGTCTTTCTCTCTCTCTGACTCTTGAAGTATTTCATCTCCCAAGTGATACCTTGTATCTGGTCTCCTGCTTCCTACTCCTATCTTCATTATATTACATTTGCTTGGGTTAAACTCTAACATCCATTTGTTCGACCATTCCTGCAGCTTGTCCAGGTCTTCTTGAAGCCTTAAGCTGTCCTCCTCTGTCTTATTCCTTCTCATAATTTTGGCGTCGTCAGCAAACATTGAGAGGAATGAGTCTATACCCTCTGGAAGATCATTTACGTATATCAGAAAGAGGATAGGTCCAAGCACAGAGCCCTGTGGGACTCCACTGGTGACTTCCCGCCATTCTGAGGTCTCACCCCTCACTATAACTCTCTGCTTCCTATTGCTTAGGTACTCCCTTATCCACTGGAGCGCCCTACCAGTTACTCCTGCCTGTTTCTCCAACTTATGCATCAACCTTTTATGGGGTACTGTGTCAAAGGCTTTCCGTCAGTCCAAAAAAATGCAGTCCGCCCATCCTTTTCTTTCTTGCTTAATCTTTGTCACCTGATCATAGAATTCTATCAAGCCTGTAAGGCAAGATTTACCCTCCCTGAACCCATGTTGATGGGTTGTCACGAAGTCTCTTCTCTCCAGATGTGTTACTAGGTTTTTTCTCACAATCTTCTCCATCACCTTGCATGGTATACAAGTTAAGGACACTGGCCTGTAGTTCAGTGCCTCTTGTCTGTCACCCTTTTTAAATATTGGTACTACATTAGCAGTCTTCCATACTTCTGGTAGGTCTCCCGTTTCCAGTGACCTACTATACACTATGGAGAGTGGCAAGCTAAGTGCTCCTGCACACTCTTTCAATACCCATGGTGAGATTCCATCTGGCCCAATAGCTTTTCTCATATCCAGCTCCAATAGGTGCTTCTTGACCTCATCTCTTGTAATTTCGAACCTTTCCAAGGTCACCTGGTATGCTGCCAGCTCTCCTAGCACCGTGACTTCTCCCTGTTCTATTGTAAAGACCTCCTGGAACCTTTTGTTGAGTTCTTCACACACCTCTTTGTCATTCTCTGTGTACCTGTCCTCGCCCACCCTAAGTTTCATCACCTGTTCCTTCACTGTTGTCTTCCTCCTGATGTGACTGTGTAGTAGCTTTGGTTCGGTCTTGGCTTTATTAGCTATATCATTTTCATGCCTTTTCTCAGCTGCTCTTCTCACACTAACATACTCGTTCTTGGTTCTCTGGTATCTCTTTCTACTTTCTGGTGTTCTGTTATTACGGAAGTTCCTCCATGCCCTTTTGTTCAGCGCCTTTGCTTTCATACATTCTCTATTAAACCACGGATTCTTCCTTTGCTTCTCTGTTTTTTCCTGTTGGACTGGGACAAACCTGCTTACAGCCTCCTGACATTTTTGGGTGACATAGTCCATCATGTCTTGTACAGACTTGGTTCCGAGTTCTGTGTCCCAATGTATATCCTATAGGAATTTATTCATCTCCTCATAGTTTCCCTTTCGGTACGCCAGCCCTTTGTTTCCCAGTTCTTTTTTGGAGGTGATAATTCCTAGCTCAACCAGGTACTCAAAGCTCAATACACTATGATCACTCATTCCCAATGGGGCTTCCAACTTAACTTCCCTTATATCCGACTCATTTAGGGTAAATATCAGATCAAGCAAGGCTGGTTCATCCCCTCCTCTCGTTCTTGTCGGTCCCTTGACGTGTTGACTTAGAAAGTTTCTTGTTGCCACATCCAGCAGCTTAGCTCTCCATGTGTCTGGGCCTCCACGTGGGTCTCTGTTCCCCCAATCTATCTTTCCATGGTTGAAGTCTCCCATGATTAGTAGCCTGGATCCGTTCCTGCTAGCCACAGAAGCTGCTCTCTCTATTATATTGATGGTGGCCAAGTTGGTTCTATCATATTCCTGTCTGGGTCTTCTGACATTCGGTGGGGGGTTATATATGACTACTACTATAATTTTCTGTCCTCCAGTTGCTATGGTGCCTGATATGTAGTCACTGAAACCTTCACAGTTCTGAATTACCATCTCTTCGAAACTCCAACCTTCTCTTAGTAGCAAAGCTACACCACCTCCTCCTCTCCCTTCTCTCTCTTTCCTCACTACATAGTAGCCCTGTGGAAACACTGCGTTTGTTATGGTGTTTGTTAGCTTTGTTTCTGTGAGTGCTATTATGTCTGGGTTTTCTTCTAGTGCCCATTCTCCGAGTTCACTTGTTTTATTAGTAATTCCATCTATGTTAGTGTACATTGCCTTGAAGCTCACTTTCTTCAGTTCATTTTCTTGTCCCTTTCTTGGCGAGCATTCTGCTGGTGTGGGAAGCTTTTCAGTGGGTGAGATGATCTGTGAGGTGGTTTGCAGGGTTTCAGGGGAGTTTGGGGTGAGGGGTGGGGGTTTCATGGAAGGGGGGACAGTGTGTGTGTGTGTGTGTGTGTGTGTGTGTGTGTGTGTGTGTGTGTGTGTGTGTGTGTGTGTGTGTGTGTGTGTGTGTGTGTGTGTGTGTGTGTGTGTGTGTGTGTGCGTGTGTGTGTGTGTGTGTGTGTGTGTGTGTGTGTGTGTGTGTGTGTGTGTGTGTGTGGTCAGGCAAGGGGTGTGTGAGTGCAGGGGCGTTTATGTATAGTTGTGTTTACTAGTTGTGTTTTTGCGGGGGTTGAGCTTTGCTCTTTCGGCCCGCCTCTCAACTGTTAATCAACTGTTTACTAACTACTTTTTTTTTTTTTTTTTTTTTTCCACACCACACACACACACACACCCCAGGAAGCAGCCCGTGACAGCTGACTAACACACACACACACACATACACACACACTCTGTGTGTGTGTGTGTGTGTGTACGTGCGTGTGTGTTTTTACGTGTACGTGCGTGTGTGCATGCTTACGTACGTGTACGTGCATGCGTGCGTGTGTTACGAGGGTCCCATAAATGTCAACCTCTATCCAAATTGAGCCACTATGAGCTTTTAAATATATATGATATACTGAACAAGAATTTGATAATATTTTACCTCACTCTGTACACTTGAATAATTGACCAGAGAGGGGTACCTACCAGTCAGAATCCCGCTCGCACAACCAGGTGAGTAAGGACGATGCTGGGTGACGATGCCTCCCACGTTGGGATTCAATAAGTTATTCACTAAGTTCCTGTAGTTTGATGATGGCGGTTCTTCTCTATCTAACACAAAGCTCTGGAGTCAGTCACTGTATCGTTGTGTCTGTTGTGTTACAGTTCACCTATTTACTGTTTCCACTGATCACTGGGCACAATATGTAAACAAAGCCTCGTGGCCCTCCCCACGCGGCCTGTCTGGTGAATTCACTGTTTACCACAAAGTTCTAGTGATAGCACTGTATTTTCCTTTCCTATTCGCGGCGGTTATACACTTTGTGATACCCCTTGATCTGCGATCTGTCACTATAGCCTTAATTAACCCAAAAATATTGGCGTTTATCGTAGAGTGCGACCCCGCGACCCTCCCTCAAAGGCTGGCTCGACTGTGTGTGTCACAGGCTTAATCACACAAAGGGGAGAGAAAGTAGTCCTTAAAATGAGCTGTATATTGTCTCGAGACTCTCTGCTTATGTCCAATACTAATTTTTATACTAAAAGCACACTCAACACCGTAAGAGGTACTTACAGGCCACTTCAACCATCAGAGCACAACTAGGTGAATATGAAGCATTCAGCAGTCACTGTAGGCCCTTGTTGACGTCCACACCGCTGCTAGGCACCTCCTTTGTAGCACGATGTCGTAATCCTATTTTATTGACTACTTAGCACAATTAGACACTGTCATTGAAATTGTTATTTCCTTTCCGGTGTGTTACAATTCGTAATATCACTAGACCATGATTTTCCTCTGTATCACTCAGATGTCCAGAGTTCTCAATACTTTTTCCAGGAGTGTGGACCACACGTGTCCCTACTCCTACTCTGGTTACAATACATGGCGGGCACCCGGAAGGGGTAACCTCATTTCTTACAATAAATTAATTTCCCATGCATATATACTTTGTGTAGTGGTAATAGTTTACTACTTAGACATTATTTGGCAGTTGCCGTTCAGAAGAAAAATTAACGTCGAATCGGCCTGTTGCATCATGCGGTCTCCCAAGTTGTCATTAAGACTCCACTAACTGAGGTTCATTGTCTGTGACCGAAGGAAACCGCTGCCTATTATCAGGCGATTTCGACTCTACAGCTAAGCACTTAATAAAATATTTACCTATTTAACCGTAGAACTAACACAATTACTCTAGTTTCTTGTTAACCACCATTGGGGTATTGGATATGTACGAACAAACCCCCCACTTGTGGATGGATAACCCCCAGCAAGACTAATCAATATAATACAGTTCATTTGCATCATACAGTCCACATCCATCAATTAATTTAAATTACAATTATACTAGTAATTTAATAGTACTCAAACAAACTCCTGTTGGGCAAAATTCTCCACACATTATGCAGTGACCGGTTTATGTTCCAGTCATAATGCAGTGACTGATTTATGTTCCAATCATAATGCAGTGACTGATTTATGTTCCAGTCATAATGCAGTGACTGATTTATGTTCGAGTCATAATGCAGTGACTGATTTATGTTCCAGTCATAATGCAGTGACTGATTTATGTTCCAATCATAATGCAGTGACTGATTTATGTTCCAGTCATAATGCAGTGACTGATTTATGTTCCAGTCATAATGCAGTGACTGATTTATGTTCCAATCATAATGCAGTGACTGATTTATGTTCCAGTCATAATGCAGTGACTGATTTATGTTCCAGTCATAATGCAGTGACTGATTTATGTTCCAATCATAATGCAGTGACTGATTTATGTTCCAGTCATAATGCAGTGACTGATTTATGTTCGAGTCATAATGCAGTGACTGATTTATGTTCCAGTCATAATGCAGTGACTGATTTATGTTCCAATCATAATGCAGTGACTGATTTATGTTCCAGTCATAATGCAGTGACTGATTTATGTTCCAGTCATAATGCAGTGACTGATTTATGTTCCAATCATAATGCAGTGACTGATTTATGTTCCAGTCATAATGCAGCGACTGATTTATGTTCCAATCATAATGCAGTGACTGATTTATGTTCCAGTCATAATGCAGTGACCGGTTTATGTTCCAGTCATGATGCAGTGACAAGTTTATGTTCAGTCATGATGCAGTGACTGGTTTATGTTCCAGTCATAATTCAGTGACCGGTTTATGTTCCAGTCATGATACAGTGACCGGTTTATGTTCCAGTAATGATGCAGTGACCGGTTTATGTTCCAGTCATAATGCAGTGACCGGTTTATGTTCCAGTCATAATTCAGTGACCGGTTTATGTTCCAGTCATAATGCAGTGACCGGTTTATGTTCCAGTCATGATTCAGTGATCGGTTTATGTTCCAGACATGATGCAGTGACCGGTTTATGTTCCAGTCATAATGCAGTGACCGGTTTATGTTCCAGTCATGATTCAGTGATCGGTTTATGTTCCAGACATGATGCAGTGACCGGTTTATGTTCCAGTCATGATGCAGTGACCGGTTTATGTTCCAGTCATGATACAGTGACTGGTTTATGTTCCATTCATAATGCAGTGACCGGTTTATGTTCCAGTCATGATACAGTGACTAATCTATGTTTCAGTCATAATGCAGTGATCGGTTTATGTTCCAGTCATGATACACTGACTAATTTATGTTCCAGTCATAATGCAGTGACTGGTTTATGTTCCAGTCATGATACAGTGACTAGTTTATGTTCCAGTCATAATGCAGTGACCGGTTTATGCTCCAGTCATGATACAGTGACTGGTTTATGTTCCAGTCATAATGCAGTGACCGGTTTATGTTCCAGTCATGATACAGTGACTGGTTTATGTTCCAGTCATAATGCAGTGACCGGTTTATGTTCCAGTCATGATACAGTGACCGGTTTATGTTCCAGTAATGATGCAGTGACCGGTTTATGTTCCAGTCATAATGCAGTGACTGGTTTATGTTCCAGTCATGATGCAGTGACCGGTTTATGTTCCAGTCATGATACAGTGACTGGTTTATGTTCCATTCATAATGCAGTGACCGGTTTATGTTCCAGTCATGATACAGTGACTAATCTATGTTCCAGTCATAATGCAGTGATCGGTTTATGTTCCAGTCATGATACAGTGACTAGTTTATGTTCCAGTCATAATGCAGTGACTAGTTTATGTTCCAGTCATAATGCAGTGGCCCGTTTATGTCTCAGTCATGATGCCGTGACTGGTTTGTTCCAATAAATCGGGTTTGGGTGTTATGTTTCATCTTCGGGGGCGGGAAATAATTGATTGGAGTCCGTTATTTAAAACTGACACGAGACAATCATTTGCCCTGCTTACTCCCCATTGTTTTGAAAGAACTAAAGGAAATTTTGTGTGCATCTTCGTGCAGCTGTTCTTTGCCGACGGATGTGCCATACTGGAGTCTGTGGATCGACATGTGGCGATACTATGGGTTGTGCAGGATCTGTCCACCCCACGGACTCATTGTACTAGTTTCTCTAGTGTTTTCAAGGATGTAGTTCCTTTAGACTGAACTGTAACTATCCTCAAGATGCCCTGACTTTCTGGGTGGACAGAAATGACTTTACTTAACGGCCAATCTGATCTTGGTCTATCACTGTCCACCATGACATTATCAGAAGGCTATGTGTTGACTTTGTTATATGGGGAATTTAGCCCATAATGGTGCTATCGTAGAGAAGTTAAGTACCCCTTAGTTCATACCTCATTCCACCTAAATATTATGTTAAACAGATACTTATACCCTCGAACCAACTTACTCTCACCCATGTATGAGGGATCTCTGTCATCCCTATCTGTAAGGATGGTACTGGAGTCAGTTGTCCACTGTACATTAAGTGGGCTGGACTTATTTGCACAGGTTGAGGTGAGTCATCAGACATGTAAGTCAATGGCCGATTATTTATTCTCGACTTGATGTTTGCGACTACTGTTTAGAGCTCCAAAGGCCTAACGTATGGCGATGTAGTTTTTCTTAGACATTTCTTCACTGTATCTATTATTCGTTCATAAAAAACTCCATGCAATAAAACTCTAGTTGGAATGAATTTACATTTGCAGTGACTTTCTTCAAGTGCATTACAGACTACAGAATGTGAACAGATTTCCCATAAACTTGGCTTTCCAGCAATAGGCCTTCTGCAGTTACTTTCATTCTAATGCCTTTCATTCCCAATTAATAATAATTGGGTTTCCAGCAACCAAGTTAGCTCAGTTATCTGAGATCATCAGTTTAGGGCATAGTTGGCGTGCTGCGAACCTACGGAAAGCCTGTGTAAATGACTGAGCAGTCATATCGGGTGTTACTTCTAAATTAACTGCCCTAGTAGCTGCACAGGTAAATAAACAGATATGCACTTTTTATCGGCGTTTATCTTGTGTACCTGGAAGAGTGATTGCCCCTGTGTAATCAACACCACTCGTTTTGAAAGGACGTAAATTTACAACTCTGTTTTTAGAGAGTGGAGGTGAATCTGGATACAGGTAAACTCTTCCATTGTACCTTCGGAATATCACAAAATCCTTCAGGATACTTTTTACAAAGTGTCGTCCATGAGAATTCAATACTGTTGTCTCAGTTGTGTCAGGGTATCTAGCACTTCTCCATAATTGGTGAAGTGCTGATGTATATCCAGCTCAAAAAACTTTGTGATCAAATTTTTTTTTTAGCAAAAGCCATTGAATTTAGATTTATATTGGCATGCTTCAGTCTACGTCCACAGTGCAGAGAGTTGGTTTTAACTTGGTCAATCCACAGTCCAAGGTTTTGATTCAGTTTGATAGGAATATTTTCAAACTCTTCCCCATAGGTGTTTCTTTGGGTTTGTCTTATCCAATAGTTCATAACTCCTGGAAATATTTATTTTATTCCTTTTTTGAAGAGAAAATGAAACACTAATTGCATAGATTTGATTATCTTTCTCAGTGAAGAGACGCGGGTACAGTCTATGACCTTGGCCACTGGTTCCTCAACAGCAGCAATGGATTGTGTCACAATCATCTGTGGTTTAGTTCCGGCCAACTACCAGTAACTAACCATCGAGGACTATGTTGCCAAATCGCAGTCCTTAGATTGTGTTCCAGTTTCGTTCCTATTGATAAAAAATCAGCTGGATTGTACTTTGTTGGGATATATAGAAATCTGAAGCCTGAATAAAGTTCTCTAATTTATGTGACTCGATACTAGACACTCAGTACTACTCAGTACCAGACACACACCCTACTCAGTACCAGACACCAACTCTACTCAGTACCAGACACCAACCCTACTCAGTACCAGACACCAACTCTACTCAGTCCCAGACACCAACCCTACTCAGTACCAGACACCAACTCTACTCAGTACCAGACACCAACCCTACTCAGTACCAGACACCAACCCTACTCAGTACCAGACACCAACTCTACTCAGTACCAGACACCATCCCTACTCAGTACCAGACACCAACCCTACTCAGTACCAGACACCAACCCTACTCAGTACCAGACACCAACTCTACTCAGTCCCAGACACCAACCCTACTCAGTACCAGACACCAACTCTACTCAGTACCAGACACCAACCCTACTCAGTACCAGACACCAACCCTACTCAGTACCAGACACCAACTCTACTCAGTACCAGACACCATCCCTACTCAGTACCAGACACCAACCCTACTCAGTACCAGACACCAACCCTACTCAGTACCAGACACCAACCCTACTCAGTACCAGACACCAACTCTACTCAGTACCAGACACCATCCCTACTCAGTACCAGACACCAACCCTACTCAGTACCAGACACCAACCCTACTCAGTACCAGACACCAACTCTACTCAGTCCCAGACACCAACCCTACTCAGTACCAGACACCAACTCTACTCAGTACCAGACACCAACCCTACTCAGTACCAGACACCAACCCTACTCAGTACCAGACACCAACCCTACTCAGTACCAGACACCAACTCTACTCAGTACCAGACACCAACCCTACTCAGTACCAGACACCAACTCTACTCAGTCCCAGACACCAACCCTACTCAGTACCAGACACCAACTCTACTCAGTACCAGACACCAACCCTACTCAGTACCAGACACCAACCCTACTCAGTACCAGACACCAACTCTACTCAGTACCAGACACCATCCCTACTCAGTACCAGACACCAACCCTACTCAGTACCAGACACCAACCCTACTCAGTACCAGACACCAATTCTACTCAGTCCCAGACACCAACTCTACTCAGTACCAGACACCAACCCTACTCAGTACCAGACACCAACCCTACTCAGTACCAGACACCAACTCTACTCAGTACCAGACACCATCCCTACTCAGTACCAGACACCAACTCTACTCAGTACCAGACACCATCCCTACTCAGTACCAGACACCAACCCTACTCAGTACCAGACACCAACCCTACTCAGTACCAGACACCAACCCTACTCAGTACCAGACACCAACCCTACTCAGTACCAGACACCAACCCTACTCAGTACCAGACACCAACCCTACTCAGTACCAGACACCAACCCTACTCAGTACCAGACACCAACTCTACTCAGTACCAGACACCATCCCTACTCAGTACCAGACACCAACCCTACTCAGTACCAGACACCAACCCTACTCAGTACCAGACACCAACCCTACTCAGTACCAGACACCAACCCTACTCAGTACCAGACACCAACCCTACTCAGTACCAGACACCAACCCTACTCAGTACCAGACACCAACCCTACTCAGTACCAGACACCAACCCTACTCAGCACCAGACACCAACTCTACTCAGTACCAGACACCAACCCTACTCAGTATCAGACATCAACCCTACTCAGTACCAGACACCAACCCTACTCAGTATCAGACACCAACCCTACTCAGTACCAGACACCAACCCTACTCAGTACCAGACACCAACCCTACTCAGTACCAGACACCAACCCTACTCAGTACCAGATACCAACCCTACTCAGTACCAGACACCAACCATACTCAGTACCAGACACCAACCCTACTCGGTACCAGACACCAACCCTACTCAGTACCAGACACCACCCCTACTCGGTACCAGACACCAACCCTACTCGGTACCAGACACCAACCCTACTCAGTACCAGACACCAACCCTACTCAGTACCAGACACCAACCCTACTCGGTACCAGACACCAACCCTACTCAGTACCAGACACCAACCCTACTCGGTACCAGACACCAACCCTACTCAGTACCAGACACCAACCCTACTCGGTACCAGACACCAACCCTACTCGGTACCAGACACCAACCCTACTCAGTATCAGACACCAACCCTACTCAGTACCAGACACCAACCCTACTCAGTACCAGACACCAACCCTACTCAGTACCAGACACCAACCCTACTCAGTACCAGACACCAATCCTACTCAGTACCAGACACCAACCCTACTCGGTACCAGACACCAACCCTACTCAGTACCAGACACCAACCCTACTCAGTACCAGACACCAACCCTACTCGGTACCAGACACCAACCCTACTCAGTACCAGACACCAACCCTACTCGGTACCAGACACCAACCCTACTCAGTACCAGACACCAACCCTACTCGGTACCAGACACCAACCATCCCTCAAGAAACTGGAATAAAATCTTCAGAAGGGACTTCTGCAGTACAAACCTCATTTCCTGATTTGCTTAGAAAAAGCCCAGAATCTATATCCGCAATAAAGGAAGTTGCTATGAAAGTAGTCACTTTTAAGGAAGCAGCAAGATGTACTAGTCAGCTGATAAAGAGGAAAAGAGTAGTCGAAGAAGGCATTTAGGAACAAGAAGGTCCCAGTCAGTTGGAGTGGAGTGATAATGACAAAGCTGCAGTGACTGAGATCTTAAAAGGGATACAGATGGAGAGGGCTGAACAAAATATAGAAAAGGTTTTCAGGCTTGGCCAGTACAACAAGAACAGAGACCGGTTAATAAAGGTAGAATTCATTAATAAAAACACAAAAGAGGAACTTCAAGCAAGAGAGAGCAATTTATTATATGCCTACCTGCCCCAACCCCTTTCAGACTACACTAAATGCGCACCCAGTCCTCCCTTGTGGGGAAAATGACTTGTGGGATTTATGTTTCTTAAGTTTATATTAATTTATGTAATAATTTATATTTTACGTTAATTTAGATATTTCGATAGCAAACTGTACGATGTTTAAAGTGGACTGTATGATTGAAAAATTCCCACAAATCGTTTTCCTACACATTCTGTGGGACTATGGTTTATATATGTTGTCTATCAATAAAAAATTATTGATTAGTTGACATTCACTACAGTATTAGTCTATATGTGAGTAACTAAATTGGGAGGCCTTACCTGTATTGTAGAGGGCCTGATCCATCAATCATAAACACAGATGATCACACCAAATAATCCTCGTGGGTGAGGCTAGTATAACCATTTGTTCAGACGAGGAGTCACAATAACGTTATCTTGAGGTTATCTTGAGATGATTTCAGGGCTTTTTAGTGTCCCCGCGGCCCGGTCCTCGACCAGGCCTCCACCCCCAGGAAGCAGCCCGTGACAGCTGACTAACTCCCGAGTACCTATTTACTGCTAGGTAACAGGGGCATTCAGGGTGAAAGAAGCTTTGCCCATTTGTTTCTGCCTCGTGCGGGAATCGAACCCGAGCCACAGAATTACGAGTCCTGCGCGCTATCCACCAGGCTTTCGTGGCCCCTCTGAAACGTGGCTGAAATATGTTGACCAAACCACACACAAGAAAGTGAAGGGACGACGACGTTTCGGTCCGTCCTGGACCATTTTCAAGTCGATTGTCAAAATGACAATCGACAATGACAATGTCCTGCAGAAGTCGAAACGTCGTCGTTCCTTCACTTTGTAGTGTGTGGTTTGGTCAACATAACCATGTCACTGGGGTACCAGGTAAATGCTATTCTGCTTCTTCTTCCCTTTCAATTACACCTGTCAAATGGCACTCACATAATATAGTAGTAACCTAAATATGATAGCTATATCACGAGTAATGGTTATAATTTATTAAATGAGGTTTAAATAAAAATGACTTCATTTTGTGTCTCGTCTTGTATTCTAACCAGCTTACCCTACCTACCTAAAACATTTCTGGCCAAAAATGAAATAGCTAATAAAAGGGTTTGGGTAGAACACTTCCCTTATTGTAGACGAAGTTTGTGTTGATGATGGGATGTTATTGGTCCGTAACACTGTTGGAGGGTTAAAATTGTGGAACTTGTTTTGTTCTATGCGAGGTTGTTGTTATGTTAAATTAACAATGGAGACTGCACTGGTCCTCCTCCCTCTGATTCATCTGGCTGTATTGTCCAGATGTTTTATCAAGAAGTGGAAAGATGGTCTACATTTAAGTTGTTTTAGTATTGATAATTAGGTTAGTTCAAAGGGAACAGTTTTTATGATTTTACAGTCCAATTTTACAGTTCAATTCACAGTCCAATAACAGTTCAGTTTACAGTCCAATTCACTACCTAATAATGGAAACTATTCTTAATACAGCATTCTTTGGAATGGCGACATATGACCATGATATCCCCGATTTGTTCCGAGAAAACTTCCACTGGGCCACATCTTCTGTGAGTTAATTAGTTATTATAATCCAGCAGCAATATTATCTGCCTATTGTATTAAAAGTTGGTAAATGGTGTCGGTTTTTCCTACATAATTCTGGGGGGGGGGGCGAACATGGGTCGAAGTCCAATACATAGGACTGACGAACATCGATATTCCTTATCAGAATTATTAGATTAATTTGATGTTAGTAGTTAGTAATCACACTTTTGTGCATCAATACATACAGGACGGATGTTCCCTACTAGAGTTGTAGGAGCTGGAAATCTTAGGTGATTTCAGTTCCCTACTAACTCTTGTAAGGCTAAATTCCTTGCCTAATTACATTGTATTTAACCCAGAGGACTGAATGTGATCAATTACTACATTCAAGTATCATTCTGGGACTGCAGTGGTAACAGTGACATTAGTCGTGTTGACTTGAAGCTTGTTCAGGTTACTGGTCACTGATATATAAACACTGAGGCCCATGGAATACATCTCAAATATTAAATCTATTTAACTCAGTCGTTGGATTATATATATAGTCAGTCATGCTCCCTTGAGCATATTTGCTAAAGTTCATTTGGCTTACAAAATGGGTTTTAATTACCAATTAAAAATTTAGTTAGTTGATTCAGAGGATTGAATAGTCAGTCATTAAGGTCAAGAATGGTTCTGAGACTGGAGTGGGTTCAGTGACATTGGTCGCAGTGACTTGTAGCTGATCAGGCTACTGTTCACTGATTTGCCACTGAGGTCTCATGAACTCATCTTCAGTTTTAAATGATGTTATCAAGATCAACCTCTGTTGTTATGGTCAGCTGTAATCTCATTAGTATAATGCTACAAGAGTTGTATAATCAGCAGACAAATTTAGATTTCTATTGGTATTGTTGTCTGCAGGCATAGGTCTCCTCAGGCTCAATATTGGGCCTGTGAGTAATTTGCCTCCTGCAGAATTTACCATGTTTATGTCCTGATATTTAGTTGGGCCACTGATGAACTGGTAGTACTAGTCTGCACCTACAAGGATTCCCATGTCGGTGAGGTGATGAGACTTAATTTCATCTGACAATTTTATTCCTCTATTTCTCAGGAATTTGGCAGTTGCTCTCAGACCATGTACATATAGGTCTATTGGAATTGTCAACCACAATGGCTTGTACTTGTCAGACATAGCTGCCTAATCGTACTGATGGCTGTACCACCTGGTAGACTTGAGGTCCTGTATCTTCTAGTAATCCCGAAATATTCAATGTCACCTGTTTTACAGACTTTAATTGTAAATTCTCTGCCACCTTTTCAGTGACAAATGTTCTATGAGACCCTTGGTCAAACAAACCAATGGTATGGACGCTGGCCCTCTTATTATGGATGGTACTTTGGGCAGTAGGAAAAATCACATTATGTTTGGACTCTGCCAATAGGACACTGACTTTCTGCCGCACCTTGCAGTAGTGTACTGTCTTGCGATTGGTATCTTCCACCTTGGGTTTGGAATACGGTAATTTCGTATGTTTGCACAGTGCTACATAGTGCTTACCTCTTCTGCACATGTTGCAGGTGTATAGTTGGGGTCTCACAATGGTCGAAGTTGTGTGATTTGAGACACCTTGGGCATTTCCTTAATTCCTGGAGTCGCTCGACAGAAGTGTATCTGGATAATTGGTGCAACTGTATATTGAATGTTTCCTTTTCCTGAACAAACATGTTCCCCAGACTACTGCACGCTTGGAAGTTACCGGTTTATGTGAACTAGTAACAGTAGGCTTTGATTATTCTGCTGCATAAGTGCCCTCCCTGCCAGATTTTCTCCACCTTGGTGTAGATATAATTGGTTGAACCAATTAAGTAGATTTTTCTATTTTTATTCTATATATTTACTAGATATATATACATATTTATTATATATTTATAACTAACTAGCTGTACCCGACCACGTGTTGCTGTGGCTCAGCAATGCATGTGCCTTGCTGAGCCACAGTAGCCTTCCCCTGTCTCCCAGTCCTCCCCACTTTTTCCCCCCTTCTCCATCCCCTTGTCCTCCCAACCATTCCTCACTCCCCATAACTTTGTCCTCCCCACCATCCCCAACTTCACCGTTTCCTTGTCCTCCTAACCATTCTCCACTCCACCGTCCCCTCATCCTTCCCACCATCTCCCACTCCCCAGTCCCCTCGACCTCTTTACCATTCTCCCTCCCCTGTCCCCTTTTCCCCCCAGACTATCCCCCATTCTCCAGTCCCCGTTTCCTCCCCACCATTGCCTATTCCCCTATCCCCTCGTCCCCACCATCCCCAACTCCACCGTCTCCTCGTCCTCCCTAACATTACCCCCTCCCTTGTCCTTTCGTCCTCCCCAACATCCCCCACTCCCGTCCCCTCATCTTCCCCACCATTCCCACTCCCATGTCCGATGCATTCCCAAATGATCTGATGTTCACATCAGAAAATTGGGAACATCAAATGATCTGTTGTTCTCATCACTGAAAAATAAGAAAAACATTTTAAAAACGAAATGGAAAACAATGAAAAAATAAAAAACAAACTATACTCACAAAATGAACATTATGGTAAACAACACAGCTCAATTCCGACACAATGTCACACAAAATAATTAAATCAAAACGAAAATAAATCAAAATCTATAAAAATTCAATTTATAAATGAAATCAGAAACCTTGAAATGGAATCGTAACATACTTAGAATTACGTGTCTTGTTCTTACATGCAACAGATGGCGCTGTAAAAAAAATGTTTTTACCTGTCACAGGTGTGGCATCTATACTTATGCTCACGAAATGAATGGTATGGTAAAAACACAGCTCAATTCCAACACAATGTCACACAAAATACTTAAATCAAAATAAAAATAAATACAAATCGAGGAAAATGTAATTTGTCAATGCAATCAGGAACATTGAAATCTAATTGTAACATAATTAGTATAATGTGTGTTGGTCTTACGTGCAACAGATGGTGGAGTTTCTTAAAAAAAAAAAAATTTACCTGTCACAGGTGTTGCATCTATACTTACAAAGTGAACGGTATGGTAAACAACACAACTCAATTCCAACTCCATGTTACAAAAAATAAATAAACCAAAATGTAAAATAAATCGAAATCTATGAAAATTCAATTTTTCAAGGCAATTCGATACATTGAAATGGAATTGTAATGTGTTTATGATAACGTGTGTTGCTATTACATGCAGCAGATGGTGCTTTTTTTCAAAAAAACTTGTTTTTACCTGTCACAGGTGTGGCAATTATATAGTAGGTATATAAAACCATGCACATACTCAAATGGAATGTTGTGTCAAAATTTCAAAGAAATCGGTAAAGAGGTTTCGAAGATTTCCCTCGCATGAAAAATACAGTTTTTCAGAAAAAACATTTTTTTTCCGGTCATAGATGTGACATCTATATAGTATGTATATAAAAATCCACTCGGATGCGAATGGAACGTTGTGTAAAAATTTCAAAGCAATCAGTGAAGAACTTTTGGAGATTAGCGATTTTGAACAAACGAACATTTCCATTTTTATTTATATAGACCAGCAGCACCCGGCCACGCGTTGCTGTGGCTCAGGAATGCATGTGCGTTGCTGAGCCACCTTCCCACCTGAGCAACCTTTCCTGTCCCCCAGTCCTCCCCACCATTCCCCCTTCACCCATCTCCTCGGCCTCCCAACCATTCCCCACTCCACCGTCCCACCGTTCCCCACTCCATCATCACCTCTTCCTTCCCACCATGCCCCACTACCCTGTCACGTTTTCCTCTCCACAATTCTCCATTCCCCCATCCCCTCGTCCCCACCACCCAAAACTCCCCCTGTCCCCTCGTCCTTCCCCACCATTACCCCCTCCCTTATCCCTTCCACCGTCTCTCACTTTCGTACCAACATCATCCCCACCATTTCCCACTCCTTCGTCCTATGCCTTCCCAAATGGTCTAATGTTCCCATCAGAAAAATGAGAACTTCAAGTGATCTGATGTTCCCATCACTGAAATATAAGAAAAACAGTTAAAAAATTAAATGAAAATATGAAAAAATAAAAAAATAAACTATACTCATGAAATGAACAGTATGGAAATCGGTATTGAAATCTATGAAAATTTAATTTATCAATGAAATGAATAACATTGAAATAGAATCGTAACGTATTTAGTACAGTGTGAGTTGCACTTATGTGCAACAGATGGCACGTTTTTTTTTTTAAATGCATATTTTTACCTGTCACAGGTGTGGCATCTATACTTATGCTCACAAAATGAATGGTATGTAAACAACGCAGCTCAATTCCAATGCAATGTCACACAAAATAATTGAATCGAAATTAAAATAAATCGAAATCTATAAAAATTCAATTTATCAATGCAATCGGAAACAATGAAATGGAATCTCAACATATTTAGTATAGTGTGGATGGCTCTTATGTGCAACAGATGGCGCTGTTTAAAAAAAAAAATACCTGTCACAGGCGTTGCATCTATACTTATACAAATGAAGTGATCCGTATGGTATAGCTCAGTTTCAATGTTATGTCTCACAAAATAATTAAATTGGAATGAAAATAATTTGAAATGTATGAAAATTTAATTTGTCAATGCAGCAGAAGACATTGAAATGGAACTGTAAAATATTTAGGATAGTGTGTGTGGCTCTTATGCGCAACAGATGGCGCTATTTCTTAAAAAAAAATGAATATTTTTACCTGTCACTGGTGTGGCGTTTATACTTATACTTATGAAATGAACGGTATGGTAAACAATACAGCTCAATTCCAAAACAATGTCACAACAAATAATTCAATACAAATTAAAATAAATCGAAATCTATGAAAATTAAATTTATCAATGCAATCGGAAACATTGAAATGGAATTCATAACATATTTAGTATTGCATGTGTTTTGCTATTACGTCCAACAGATGGCGCTGTTTTTGAATAAACAAACATGTTTTATCTTTCACAGGTGTGGCATCTGTATAGTAGGTGTGGGAACCGACCTGTGAGATTTATATTTATTTAATTTATATAGAATTTATATTTAGATTAATTTATATATTTTGATAGCAATTGGTATCATGTTAAGTGGACTGTATTTCTACAATAATCTCACAAATTGATCCTTACACATTAGGGGGGGTTTATATCAAATTTATATACATGCAGCCAATCAAACTACAGTATTAAACCGCCTGCGTCAAATCCGTCAACAAAACCCAGATGCGATTCATCAGTGCTTCGTTAGAGATGGACTGATTAAGGTGAGAAAAACCGCAGAGGGCAAAATGTTTACAATTACTAATGAAGAGAACCTCAACACTTTCCTCTCCCAATGTGGTTTGTCTCACCTTATTATCACTCCCAGTGAATTAACTTAATTAACCCCCTGTCAACTAGTGGGGCTAGGTACCCTAAGTCTCCTTGTTTCATTTTCTGACTTAATTTTTAACTTACTCTTAACTAGTCATTTACTGAAATTATTTAATTGAGTGCATTAATAGTTCTTCAGGTCTTATTAATTATACAGTCATAACTGAACTATTTTTAGTTAATAATCATTAGCTTAAATTTCCCTATGTTCATTATTCAACTTTTCTTTGATTTCATTTATTACCTAGGTTGCCTAGCCTCGCCATGCTCCCTTACTCCATTGTACCCCTGGCTTTGCCTGCATCTCAAATTGCAAATTGTTACTTTCAGTGTACCTGAGAGTACTTGTAAGCAATCTACCTCATTTTTCATTTTTGCTCAATTTGTTTTTGTATTGCTTAGTCTTGTTTATATTTTTGGTTTGTATTTCTATATCTTTTGTTTTGTATAGTCCATGTTTATGTTTTTTTTCTTTAATCTCATTTATTACCTAGGTTGCCTAGCCTAGCCATACTCCCTTACTCCATTGTACCCCTGTAAGCCCCGTGTAAGCTACATTTTTTTTTTTGTTATTCTTTTTGTGTTTGTTTTGTACAGTATTGTGTACATATTTTTCCCTATTTTATAGCTTATTTCTACCTTGTAATTTGCCTTTCTTTCCTTGTTTTTCCTGCAATCAGCTTTTTTTATGCAGACAAGTATAGATCCAGAACTTAACCTCTTATCCACTATCTAGGACAATAATCACTTTAATGATCTAAATTGCAGATATTTTGCAGCACATGATGTAAACAATGTATTAACTCATAATCACAATATCTCTGTAATCAATTTGAACGTTAGATCCCTAGGTAAACACTTCGATGATGTTAGTGCCTTGATTGAAACTATTGACAACAAATTCTCTTTTATTATACTTACTGAAACATGGTTGAAAGAGGATACTACTCAACTCTTTAACATGCCTAACTACTCAGCAATTCACAACTGTCATCAACTTCAGAGAAGTTGATGACTGCTCTTTACTACCACCAAGAACTAACATGCTTAAAAGAAATTAGAACTAAAGACTGCTATGGGGAGTATATCTTCGCCAGCTTCAGAGTCAAGGGTGCCGAGTCTGTCCTGTCTGTGGGTGCAGTTTATAGAATTCCTAACACTGATGTGTCCGAATTCAACTCAAACCTTAGAAATGTAATACTTGATAACAGACTGAACAAAAACCACCTAATTATCGCAGGGGACTTTAATATTGACCTCTGCGAGCCAGAACACCCTACTGCTGTTAGCTTCCTCAACTATATGAATTCCTGCTTCCTCATACCCTTAATCACTAGACCTACTAGAATCACTGATAGCACTGCCACGACTCTAGATCACATCTGGACAAACATAACCTCTCCGCTTACTTCAGGTATAATCACCGATAGCACTACAGACCACTACCCCACATTTCTCTTAACTAACATTAGCAAACCACCTCTTGAGTCAAGAGAGATACGTTTTAGACTGCACAATGAAACTGCTATAGACAATTTTATAACTGCTGCTGATAATGTCAACTGGGAGTCCGAGTTAGGAAACATAGAGGACATCAACCTAGCAGTGCAATCTTTTCTTCAAAAAACTCTTAGCCTTTATAATACCCACTGTCCTATGCTTAAAAAACAAGTCACAACCAAAAGGCTTAACAATCCCAGGCTTACAAAGGGAATACTTAAATCTATTAATAAAAAACATGACCTTGAGAAGAAGTATAGGTTAGGAATTGTCTCCAAAGAATTCTCAAAGAATTACTCATTATTGCTATCTAAGATAACTAGACGAGCCAAAACTAAATACTACGAAGATAAATTTACCCAAATAAAGAGCAACATTAAACAAACTTGGAGCACAATTTCACAAATATTGGGATCAAAGAAGTCTTTATATAACAAACCGACTCTCCTGTCTAATAACGATGGTCAGCTTTCAGCCTCTGATTCTGCTATTGAGTTCAATAGGTTCTTCTCTTCCATTGGTTCATCCCTTGCAAATGATATTCCATCTTCCAGTACTGGCATTAAGGACTATCTTACAGGTAACTATCCACAGTCTCTGTACCTAAAGCCTATTAATTCCACTGACGTCAATGAGATAATCCTTTCCCTTAAAACCAAGTCTGGTGCCCTTGAGGAGATACCAACTTTAATTTACAAAAAAGCCTCCAGATCTTTAGCCCCTGCTATCGCTCTGCTCTTCAACAAGTCACTTGAACTCCAAACCTTTCCAGATATTCTAAAAAAAGCTAGAGTAATGCCTGTCCACAAATGTGGTGATCTCACAGATGTTAACAACTACAGACCTATATTAATCCTGCCAAACTTGTCAAAAATTTTTGAAAAACTAATCTATAAGCAGCTTTACTCATATCTAGCCAAACTCAATATACTTAGCCCTTGCCAATATGGCTTCAGACCCAAAAAAAACACTAACGATGCACTTATTAGTATGCTTAACTCGATTCATACAGCTTTTGATAAAAATGAGTTCCCTGTTGGGTTATTTGTGGACCTGCGTAAAGCTTTTGATACTGTCAACTACCAAAACCTTCTTAAATTACATCATTATGGAGTCAGAGGACACTCCCTACAATACCTCAAATCCTACCTTACTGACAGGCTCCAATATGTTTCTGTGAATAATACAATTTCTCCCACCCAACCCATCAACATTGGTGTTCCTCAGGGCAGCATACTTGGCCCTCTCCTCTTTCTCATCTACATTAATGACCTTCCAAATGCCTCCCAACACCTCAAACCAATTCTATTTGCTGACGACACAACCTTCATTTACTCCAGTCCTGACCCCCTTGCTCTAAATGCCACAGTAAATGCTGAGCTAAATAAAGTCCATCTTTGGCTAACTGCCAACAAACTCACCCTTAACATTGACAAAACTTTCTATATTCTGTTTGGCAATAAATCCTCTAATCAAATAAATCTCAAAATAAACAATACCCAAATTTGTAACAAATTAGATGGCAAATTCCTTGGCATTCTCATTGACCACAAGCTGAATTTCCAGGGACACATTCTAAATATATCTGAAAAAGTTTCAAAAACTGTGGGCATTCTTTCTAAGATCAGATATTATGTACCACGCCCTGCCCTGGTGACTCCCTTATCTTTCCATATCTCAACTATGGTATTTGTGCTTGGGGCTCTACTACCCAAAATCACTTACGTCCTCTAATAACTCAACACAAAGCTGCTATTAGGACAATATCCAACTCTGGCCCCAGACATCACTCGGTACCCCTACTCAAATCTCTGAATATGTTAGACATTAAGTCACTGCACTTTCTCTCATGTGTATTATACATATGTAAAACGCTAAACTATAATGCCAATCCTGATCTCAAAAGCTTCATAGAAGGTTGTAACAGAACCCATGAGCACCACACCAGAAATAAATACAGTTTTGATATTCCTAGAGTACGACTTAATCAAACTAGAAATGCACTACAAATCAAGGGGCCCAGAATGTGGAATGACCTTCCCAACCATGTTAAAGACTGTACCTCTCTCAACCAGTTTAAGTTAAAAACGAAGCTATACCTAATAAATTCCCTGTAACCTACCATACCCTTCTATTGTCAACCAATGTCTGTTTTTTTTTTTAAAGAGCGCTGTTTGTCGACATAATTGTATTTGTGCTGCTTTTTCATCTATGTTTTTATTTCTTGTTTTCATTCTACTCATTATGCTCAATTAGTATTAAGCTTGTCATTTAAGTTTATCATGCCCGAAACGCTTTGCGTAATAGTGGCTTTAGGCATTGTATGTACTAGCTCTACCTATAAGTCAACCAATCTTTGTAAAAATTTATTGTATGTATGTACCTTACCTAAATAAACATTTTATTATTTTTTTTTTATTTTATAACTACATATATTGGTATACATTGAGGAGGTTCCTTATCTTATTGTACAGCAGGCTTAGTCCACCAGGTATAACTAGGATGTGGACACCAAATTATCCTCGTTTGAGGCTAGCTTCCATCACCCAGTAACTGATGTATCAAGTCTTGCTTCCTCTTCTAGTTCCTGTCAAAGGGTGCTAGCTGTAAAGCCAGAATCCTAATATATGACAGCTGTATCAGAGAAAACACTGTATATTAAATCATAAGGACCAAGGCCAAATTACCTTTATTATGAGGCGGGTTCGCATTCTAACCGGCTCGCCCTTATCTACCTACCATTTAACTGGCCAGAAATGATTAGACAAACGGGTTTCGGTAGGACACTTCCCTTGATTATGTTGACAGCGTGTTGATGATGGTAGAACACTATTCTGATCTCCATAACACTTTGTCCAAGAGAAATTATAGGAGCTGAATTTGCTCCCTTGCGCCTCTGGTCTTACAACAATGGCTGACCTCTTCCTCCTCACTGATGCCTTGGCACTTTGTCCAGATATCAGTAACTGATAGAAGGGACACATTTACTTTATTTTGATACTGATAATTAAGTTAATTTATATGAGATGTTTTTATGATATAAAAAGTCCAAAGACTAATGTATTTAAGAATAATTCCCAACAGAATAGTTGGTGAATTTATAGTACTACGTGGCAATCATATCCCGTTTTCTATTGATGGAAAATTCTACTGCAAGTTACATTTTCTATGGGTAACTTGTTTATACAACACAGCAAAAATATTACCTGCCGATTGCATGTAGTATTATTAAATGGTACTGGGTTTTCCGACAATAGGTATATAAAAACATGTGCATATTCAAATGAAACGTTGTGTCAGAATTTCAAAGCAATCAGTGAAGAACTTTCGAAGATTACGGCATGTGTTGCTCTTCTGTCCAACAGATGGCGCTGTTTTTCAAAAACAGCATGTTTTTTCCTGTCATAGGTGAGGTATGTATATAGTAGGTATATAAAAATACGCGCCTATTCGAATGCAACGTTGTATCAAAATTTCAAAGCAATCGGTAAAGTGGTTTCAAAGATTTCCCTCACATGAAAAAACACAGTTTTTCATAAAAGCATGTTTTTTCCCGTCACAGATGTAACATATATTAATATGTATTTAAAAACCCGCTCGGATGCGAATGGAACGGTGTGTGAAAATTTCAAAGCAATCGGTAAAGAACTTTCGGAGATTAGCGATTTTGAACAAACGAACATTTCCATTTTTATTTATATAGATTAACTATTTACTAATTTACTAAATAAAAATAACAATTTACTATTATTTACTGTTCCTGGTGGCTCGCAAAAGGCTATAAATTTATCATTTGCACGTCGTTTGTCTAAGACAGAGCGCAAACCTGCTGTGATGTTCTTAATTGTCAGGATGGGTTTATTGTAATATGAGATAGTTCATCTTGTATATCACTAGACACTTTCGTTGAATGACTACTTTCGTCATCCACTCAGCAGTGGTTATGTCACCCTTAAGACTGAATGTTGTTAGTAGTGACTCAAACTCCAAGCTGAAGGCTTAAAAGGAGTCAGCAGTTTGATCAGGTATAGATAAGTCCAGCAATTGTAGTACAACATGTTTGACAGCTTCAAGTATGCTTACTGAAGCTGTCAAACATGTTGTACTACAATTGCTGGACTTATCTATACCTGATCAGACTGCTGACTCCTTTTAAGCCTTCAGCTTGGAGTTTGAGTCACTACTAACAACATTCAGTCTTAAGGGTGACAGACAGCTTTCTCTTTGTCAGCATTATCCCTAGGGAGAGGGACTGGCAGATTAGTGATGTCACTATTTTAATTTAAATTTTTTACCTCTGGTTTAGCTTCATCATTAATTTAAGTTTGGAGGCATGGTAACTCAGTAGCCTCAAGTATTGCTTTTTCAGAATCCACAGAGAATGTGGATAAATTGTCTGATAACTGTTAAATAGAAGGTTGTATAATATTGAGTGAGGCACACCTGCATAATGGATTTATTCTTATTTGCTCTTGGCATTGAATAATTTTAACCAAACGTTCTTGGAACTCCTCCTCTAATTGTGCCGTTTGAGCGAGAAAGGTGTTTATTTGGTAAGGGTGCATATTTTGTTGGTTGAGGCTTTGAACATAATTATTCGCTGCCTAGCCATGATTGATGAATAACTGGCTGTGTTCACAGATCTAAAAGATATTGTTTTAAAACTAAGTGAATGTATCTGTGTGTGGGATTATTTTGATGACTGATTCAGTTTTGTTAATAGGATTTGATTCGTTCGTTTGAAGCTCGTTCCTCTCTTCCTAAACAAAATCGAGGTAAAAGAACTTATCACAGGCACTAAAAGTGTATCATTTTGTATTAAAAATGCAAAAAGGCCATGGCATTTACGTCATGGAAAATTATTTTATATTGTTATAACACTTTCTGGTATGTTACTTTCCCACCCTACTTAGGGTCAGTAGCTTAATACTATGCTAATACTACTGTAATTCTACTTAATGGGATTAAAACAAAAAAATACTGGAATGCACATGATAGGATTAAGGTATCTTGAAGGATTAAGTACTACATAGGTTAGGTGCATAATGTTTGGAGCAGATGCTCTTTTGTTTTATAAATATTGTAAATAGTAAGTCATGAAATCTGTACCTGGTGACGTCATTGTTGTTGGAATCAACGCCATGCCGATCACATGTTCATTTTTCTTCTAGCCAAAATATAACAGTGGCGACGAGGATTAACACCTAAGGCAGAGAGCCCGTGTACAAGACGAGGTGTGGAGCAGCAGAGAGAGAATAGTATGTCATGTGGACGGGCGGAACAATTTAGACAACAGTGAGTTGTGTTCAACCGTGGCCTTGGCTGCCCCACTCAACGAAATTGATCCGCTTGATGCTACCAAGATCTCGTTGGACCTGTGGCTTAACCTGCTGGAAGCAAACTCCCAGTACCGTGGGATTAAGGAGGATGCAAACAAGAAAGCGGTACTCTTAGTTTCACCGGGTACAGCAGTATATAGTGTCCTTGGTAACGACTGCGCTCCAGAGCTACCCCACACGAAAACCTGTGAAAACCTGATTACCCTGCTTAAATGTCATTGTACAGTGAAACCTTCATACCACAGGAGTTTAATGAATTTCCAAAAGAGGACGAAAAAGCAGCCAGAATCCTTGCAGGATTTATTTGTGGAGTTGAAGGCATTGGCTAACACCTGCAATTTTGGAGCACAGTTTGACTGCCGGATGCAGGACCAGCTGTTCACGGCAGTAGAAAATATCATATTTCTCCCTATCTTGGTGGCGGAAAACTTGGACTTATAACCGATGCCTTCATGGACAGTGCTAGAGAAGATTTAGAACCTGGAAATGGCTTTCGAAGTAAAGAAATCTACTACCCAAGAAATTATGGTCGTACAGGGGCCAGACAATATGTAAACACTGTAGGTACAATCACAGTAGTGGCAACTACAAGTTTAAGGACTACTTATGCAACTTTTGTAACAAGAAAGGGCACTTGAGGAAAGTGTGCAGAGAATACTTGAAAAAATAGCAAGGCCTTGGTAATGATACGACCTGGGAATACAGGAAGAAAGGGTAACGTTACTATGGTCAAGGCAGTAGAAGAAAGTAAACCGTCTGAAGAAGCTGCAGGTGCGAAAAGCAAACTATATTCGGTGAAAGAAAGGTATGTTCGGTGGAATCACAAGTGGTGATTTTTGTAATTAATGGGAAGTTAGTTCCTTTGGAACTGGACACTGGTGCTGCAGTGTCAGCACTCTCTACAGATTAGGAAGATACCTGGCAATTAAATGTAAAACCTAGTGGAACATTATTAAGTGCATACGATAATGTACCAATTCAGGTCTATGGCAAGTTGTCAGCAAAAGTAGGCTATAATAGGAAAGAAATTGTCCAGGATTTTTATGTAGTGGATTCACGTAATCCTAGCCTTTGTGGTAAGTATCTCATTGAAAAGGTGGTAATTTTCTTGGCTGGCCTGGATGAATTGTCTATAGTGAAATAAATTAAGGGTGCTAATTTATAAAAAAATCAGATTTTTTTTTATTATTATGTAAAAATAATATATGTAAATATGAATATGTAAAAATATTCAGTATATGCAGATATGCCAATTAATAGCATGGTGGCAAAATTTCACCTGAAAAGTGGGGCTTCACATAAATTCTTCACAGCAAGAACAGTTTCGTTTCATTACAAGCAACTGGTGTAATCTGCTCTGGAAAGGCATGTAGCAGAAGGCATCTTAGAGCGAATTACACATTGAGAGTGAGGGAGCCCCATTTGTACCAGTGTTGAAGGCAGACCGTAAATCCATGAGAATCTGTGCAGATATTAAATAATTAAATACCGCATCCATTGTGAAAAATATCCATTGCCCAAGACAGATGAGTTGTTGTCAGTGGTTAGCAAGGGGGGGGGGCAATTTTTTCTAAGATTGGCCTGAAAGATGCCTACTTGCAAATTCTTGTAGATGAAGAGAGCCAGAAACTGTTAGTGATTAATACTCATAGGGAGTTATTTAGGTATAAAATACTTCCTTTTGGATTCTCAACATCTCCAGTAATTTTTCAGATTCATATCCCAGTTGTTAGTAAACATTGAGAGTGTGGCTAGCTTTTTAGATGACGAATGTGGGGAGAAGGAGGAAGAGCATGATACTAGATTAGAAAAGGTTATGAATCTTTTGGAAGAGCATAATGTGAAGATTAATAAGGGTAAAACAGCATTGAAGACCAATGCAATTGAATACCTGGGGTACCATATTTGAAGTTAGGGCTTTACTCCTTACAAAAATGTAGCCGCTATAGTGGACGCCCCAGCCCCAACATCAGTGGGGAAAGTACAGTCTTTTGTAGGGATGGTAACATAGTTTTGTAAGTTCATGATGAGCTTTTCGACAAAATTAGCGCCCTCGTATGAATTATTGAAAAAAGGGGCTAGATTTAAGTAGGCAGCAAGAGAGGAGAAGTCCTTCAGAATATTAAGCAGGAATTGATAAATTCTCCAGTGCTCACTAATTTTACAAGTAAACTCCCCTTAAACCAGCGGTCGATGCTTTCCCCAGTAAGGGTGGGTTGTGTTATTACAGGAAGTAGATGGTCAGGAAAAAGTAGTCTATTATGATAGCAAGAAATTATCTCCTGCAGAAGAGAATTATTCACAATTAGACAAAGAAACCTTAGCTTTGGTATATGCCATAAAATAACTGAAGTATTTTCTGCTGGGAAAGAAATTACTTGCTGGAACAGACCATAAACCCCTGCTTGGATTGTTAGGCAGAGGTAAACAAATTCCAGTTAATGCCATTGCTAGAATTCAACGAATGGCATTGCTACTTTCACAGTTTGAGTATGATTTGGAATTTAATCCGGGCAAGGATAATGTAGTGGCTGATGCATTAAGTTGACTGCCTTTACACAGAAGAGCTGAATTCCAGTATACCACTGGAATGTGTTAACCTGGTGGAATCAATGTCTTTTGAAGATATTTCATACCAGGCTATTAGGAAGGCAAACTATCAGGAAGTCTGTTAATGAAGTATGTTAAATATGTTTTTTAATGATAATTTACTATTTTTAGAGTAAATGACAGTAAAGTCCTTAGACCTAAGTATTCACCAGGATTTACTCTTGTATAGTAATAGTGCTGGTTCCTGTGAAACAGAGAGGTAAGATTTTGGAACAGCTGCATGTAGGCCATAATGAAAAATGCTATGAAAGCAGAAACTGGAAGCTGGGTTTGGTGGCCAAAAATGGACCAGGATATTTCTGAAGTAATTAAGAATTATCACAAAGCCCAAGCCCTAGTACTTTCCTGGCCTTGCACTGGGAAACCCTGGTCTAGACATCATATAGATTATGCTGGACCTATGCAAAATAAATATTACCAGATATATCTTGAGATGATTTCGGGGCTTAGCGTCCCGACGGCCCGGTCCTCGACCAGGCCTTCTTATTGTTACACACCCCCAGGAAGCCAACCCGCTCTCACACAAGACAGCACATATATGACTTATTGCTTATAGTCAATATTTTGCTTTTGAATTAGTACATATGTGGTATATTCCCAGTTATATTTTTTTTCAAGGCCCAAACTTCCTCACGTACCAATTTACATCTCACAGTACCCTTGCATCGCAGTAGACAGCAGAATAGTCGTGATTGGTTCGATTATAATAAAAATTGTAGTTTTCAGGTCCCACATGGGTTGAGAAATTTTCCTACTATTGTCCATGCTCCTAGAATATTACAGATCAGCTACATCCTATTGAAGGCTCGTAGTTTTGTTTTAAGAAATATTAGTTGGTCTTAGTAAATTATAATAAGCACTATAAATAATTACATATAATAAGAGTGCTTCACTAATCAACATTATATACACTAGTTTGTGCTTTAAAATCTTTAAAGAGTGTATTGTAGGAATGTTAACAGAAAACGATGTTACGTTGGAATGTCTATGGGGTAAACTACTGCAAACAGGATGGCATAGAGTCTACTACCACCTGTTAGGTGGGTTAGGGGTCCGTACCACTTGATGGATAGATTTGGGCCCAACAACTGCCCATAGGATGGGCATGGGGACCACTATCATCCACGGGATGAGTATGGCGTCCACTACCACCTGCAGGATAGGTATGGGGTCCACTACTGCCCAGAGGATGGGTCTGGGGACCACTATCATCTACAGGATGAGTATGGGCTCCACTACTGCCCACTGGATGGGTATATTTGTTTTTGTTTGTTTGTATATTTGTTTATATTTGCTCACTTTGTTTTCTTAAGCTCATACTAATTATAGGATTTTAACTAACCATTACTAAGTTAATTATCTTTAAGATTATTTTACTCTATGAATCTTATTTTTCTTATTATTTCTAATTTTACATTTATATTGTCAGTCTTTACTGATATTTTTGTTTTTTTCTTTGTACCTAACTTCTGTATCTTTCCTGATTATCTACGGGATCTTTATTTTACTTCAAATTTGTTACTATTGTATGTATATTTGCTTTCATTCTTGTGTTTTTCTATAATTACTTTGTTTTTACAGCAGATTTAGTATTTAACTGTTTCTGTAATTGCTTGTCTTATTGTATCATGACCCCTTTGCATTTCCATGCTCACTGATATTGATCCTGATCTAAATCTTCTGTCTCATATCTACACCAATCAGCACATTGATCATCATTATTGCAAGTATTTCACAGCACACCAGGCAAAAAACTCCAGAATAGCACCTGCTTATCAGTTTTCAACCAAAATGTTAGATCACTTGCTAAACATTTTGACGATATAAATGCATTACTCACAGCACTAGGTACTAATTTGTCGTTCATTATTTTAACAGAAACTTGGCTAAGTAAAGACTATACTCAACTCTACAACTTTGCTGGTTATAAAACCATTCACAACTGTAGGCCTAATAAAAAAAGGTGGCGGCACAGCTATATATTACCGAGATACATTTATCTGCAACAGTGTCATTAGTGATATAGATGACTACTGTGAATATACTTTTGCTCAGTTTACAATTAAATCCCTTAAATCCTCCTTGACTATTTTAGCCATCTGTAGATTTCCGAATACTAACATAGGTTCATTGTCAGATAACCTAAGGAATCTTATTATAAACAACAATCTCAACAAAAACAACATCATTCTGGGAGGAGACTTCAATATTGACCTGGGTCAAAAAAACTGCTCTCAAGTTGACTATTTCCTTAACAGCATGAACTCCTGTATGTTAATCCCCACAATCACCAAACTCACCCGAGTCACTCAAACATCAGCCACTGCCTTGGATCACTTATGGACTAACATAACAGCTCCCCTTGTATCTGGTATAATCTACGACAGAACAACTGACCACTATCCTACCTTTCTCATAGCAAACATGGACTTAACACCACCAGAAAGCAAGAAATTTACATTCGGGTTACACAGTGAATGAGTTTCCGATTGGACTCTTCATTGACCTAAGAAAAGCCTTTGATACTGTTAATCACAACTATCTCTTACTTAAACTCAACCATTATGGAATCCGTGGCCTCGCCCTGGACTATATCCGATCCTATCTTAGTGACAGACACCAATGTGTAGCCATCAATGATACAACCTCTTCTACTCTACTAATAACCGTTGGAGTGCAACAGGGGCAGCATCTTGGGACCTCTTCTATTTCTTATATATATCAATGATCTGCCTAATGTCTCTAACATTCTTAAACCTATATTGTGTGCTGATGATACTACCCTCATCTATTCAGACCCCAACCCACATACACTAAATAATGTTGTGAATAATGAATTTAAAAAAGTCCACTTATGGATGTCTACTAACAAACTAACACTAAACATAGAAAAGATCTACTACATCTTATTTGGAAGCAAATCATCGAATGCAATTCAGCTGCAGATAGACAACATTAACATCAGTAATAAAAATGATGGAAAGTTTCTTGGCCTATTCCTAGACAAGAGTCACAACGTCAGCACCCACATTCAACATATAACTCCTCACTGACAAAAGATTAGCAGACAAAACACCAGCGCAGCTTCTGCGGGATATTCAGTATGTAATGCATACTGCAACTGGTCCAGCCCCCAGCGAGATTTTGAGATCACTCTGGATACAACTCTGTCCAAAACACAATCAACCGGCCCTATTCAGTATGGCTGACGACACCCCATTAGCCCAGCTGGCTACACTGGCAGACCGGCTTCATACGACGTCTGATAACACCACGCTGTCCCACCCCAGTGTTACACAGCAGACTACAGACATCCAACAACTCGACGTCCTCCAGAACCGGCGTTTCTTCCGCCCAGGGAGGACGTACCATGCATATCCAGTATCAGTCTCTAGGCGACAGCAAGAACATCAGGGAGAGCTTTGTTCTTACCACCAGAGGTTCGGACACCAAGCCCGCAACTGTATGGCTCCTTGTTCCTGGTCGGGAAACTACTTCGGCGGAGACTGTTAACGGCCAGTGACCCCGCCATTTCAAACACTACACTGCTCTACGTATCTGACATCATAACCAAACGCCGTTTCCTCGTTGACACAGGTGCAGCAGCTAGTGTATTGCCTCCCCCACTGGTCAAACCAACCCATACTCCTGGTTTGGACTTACGTGCCGCCAATGGTACGTCCATCCGTACATATGGGACCCGCGCCCTGGTTCTCGATTTCAACTCTCTGGGTCTCTTTACATGGACTTTCCTCATAGCGGATGTGGAACAACCCATTCTTGGATGGGATTTCCTGCAACACCATCAACTTATTGTAGATCTCGCAGGTGCAGTACTTCGAGCCTCTCTTAGTACCTCTACACAGGTTAACATCGTCACCCCAGTCGCATCTACGGAACTTCAAGCACTCCTGGATGAATTCAAAGATGTGACCCAACCCGCCAGCCCTCGACCAGAGGTGCAACATACGATTACGCATCACATTACTACAACGGGAGCACCTACCTTCGCCAGACCACGCCGCCTGGCACCGGAATGATTGACGGTAGCACGTGCTGAGTTCAACAAGCTACAGGAGGCAGAAATAATCCGCCCTTCGAACAGTCCGTGGGCTTCACCTCTCCATATGGTCCCGAAAACAGCCCCAAGGGAATGGCGCCCTTGCGGGGACTACAGGGCTCTCAACGTTTGTACCCTGCCGGATCGCTACCCACTACCACACATCCAGGATTTCTCACAGGGATTGAGCAACGCAACCGTTTTTTCGAAAACTTACCTTGTGTGGGCATTTCACCAGATCCCTGTAGAACCGGCGGACATTCCGAAAACAGCGATCACAATACCTTTTGGACTGTTTGAATTCGTCCGGATGCCTTTTGGTCGACGGAATGCAGCCCAGACATTCCAACGCTTCATCGACCAAGTAGTTAAGGACCTTCCTTTTTGCTACGCCTACATTGACGATCTGCTGGTGGCCAGTACATCACCAACAGAACATCTGCTACACCTCCGACTCCTTCTCACCCGTCTGCGCAACTTTGGCTTGCAGCTCAACTCCAAGAAGTGTATTTTCCATGTTCCAGAGCTGGATTTCTTGGGACACCGTGTGTCAGCAGCAGGGGTCCAACCACTAGAGAAGAAAATAGAGGCAATCAAAGAATTCCCGCGCCCATCCACTCCAAAGAAGTTGCAAGAATTTCTTGGCGTGGTGAATTTTTATCATCGATTCATCCCACATTGCTCAAACATCTTGTGACACTTGTACGACATCTTACGTGATCGGAAACACACGTCCCGTCTTCCGTTGGAGTGGACTCCCCAGGCAGAGACAGCATTCACTGACATAAAACACAAGCTGGCGGAATTCACCTTACACGCACACCCAGTGTCTGACGCTCCCACCAATCTCTCTATCGACGCTTCAAACACAGCTATTGGTGCTGTACTACAACAGCTTATTGAAGGAGAATGGCGCCCAATTGCATTCTTTTCAGCGCGCCTGTCACCCGCTGAAGAGAAGTACAGCACTTTTGATAGGGAACTGCTCGCCTTCTACGCAGCCATACAACATTTCCGACACTTCCTCGAGGTGCGGAATTTCCACATCCTCACAGACCACAAACCCCTCATGGGGTTTGTGGTCAACCCCACTGGCGGCCAAGGGTGGTCACTCTCCTCGAGTAGACAACCACCTGGGATTTATCTCCCAATTTACCTCGGATATCCGCCATGTCAAAGGAACTAACAATATCATAGCCGATGCACTGTCTCGACCCACCATAAACCACGTCGTGAAAAAACCAGCTCAGGTGGACTATTGTGTAATCAGCAAAGCACAACGGGAAGACCCTGATCTACAGCGATTACGAACATCTGACACAGCTCTCCGGTTCATCGAGATTCCCATGGAAGGTGGCGGTAGTATAATCTCTGACACCTCACGGACAGGAGCACTTAAGCCCTACATTTCAGCACAGTTTCGCTGGAAAACGTTCTCGGTATTTCACTCCCTAGCACATCCAGGAGTACGTGCTTCCCAGAAACTACTAACGGAGCGTGTCGTATGGCCAGGAATCAATGCCGATGTTCGACGATGGATTCGCTCATGTCTCCAGTGCCAGCGAGCGAAAACACATAACACACAAAGAGCCCTCTTCAACAGTTCCTGTTACCTTCTGACCGTTTCGAGGTGGTGCATGCAGACATCGTTGGACCGTTACCGTCGACAAGAGGATATTCATATCTACTCCTGCATCAATCGATTCTCCAGATGGCCGGACGCAATCCCATTAATTACCATCTCAGCTGAGTCAGTGGTCCAGGCTTTCCTCTCTGGATGGGTTGCCCGTTTTGGCAGCCCCTCTGTCCTCATCACCGACTAAGGACGACCATTCGAATCATATCTATGGAAGGAACTTATGGAATTCCTCGACACCACACACAACCGATCCACAGCATATCACCCTGAGTCGAACGGAATGGTAGAACGCTTTCATAGACAACTAAAAGCCGCCCTAGGAGCTCAAGCACGCCCTGATTGGATCGACAACTCTTTCAGTAGTCTTTCTTGGCATTCGTTCGGCCACGAAGGAGGGCAGTGGATTCTCGGCAGCAGACTTAGTATATGGATCTAGCCTGCGGCTTCCGGGCGAATTCTTAACCCCGCCGCCACTCATCGCACCCCCAGACCCCACTTTTGTCCAGAAATTACGAGCGGCCATGACAAACATTCGGCCTACACCACCACGCCAACCTACAACTCGTGCTACATATGTGCCTCATGAGCTCCATACAACTGAACACATGTTTGTAAGAGTCGACGCTGTTCGACGCCCTCTACAGTCACCTTACGAAGGACCATTTAAAGTGGTTTCTCGAACACCGAAGTTCTTCACCATTGAACGCCGAGGACAGCAGGTAAATATCTCCATTGATCGCCTTAAACCAGCACACTGTGACGCTGCCCCACACATCCCTCCAGAGACACATCCGCCGACTACGCCATTCACTTTTCGACCACAGTTACCAGCAGCACCGCCACCTACGACAACGGACGACCCTGTACGACTTCCCATTCTACAACCCCAATTACCAGCTGCACCACCATCTGATCCTACAATGACGGATGATCCTGTGCGACCTCCCACCCTACGACCCCAGTTAGATGACATCAGCGAAGAGGAGGAAGTTAATTTGAGGGTTATACAACGCGAGCAGGGCGTACAATTCACCGACCAGCTAGGTTCCTTGATCAAGTGTTTTTCCTTTCATCCCCTGGGAGGGGAAGTTCTGTAGCGAGTAGATTATCCCAATAATATACTCGCTTCAAACGCATTAGCCTAATGAGAGAAGCAAAGCTCTTCTTGGTACTAATCATGGAACTCAAACCTTTCCCAACTTCCACATACTATTCCTGTCAACCTTTGGAGAACAGTGAGGTGTTGCCTGAGCATAAAAGCAACAGAGTGGCGAATAATAACTTTACGGGCTATTCATGCCCGTGCCACCTCTTGGGTGGCTTAATCTTTATCAATCAATCAATCGAATAATAACTAGTCTACTTTCAAGTGTGGTCTAGAACAGACACTTGCGTGATACTGTACCGATGCTCAGTGCGCTCAACTCACACCAAAGTATCACCTGCGTACTTCTGTATATTCGACCAAATATATATATTATCTTAGTGTTTGTGTTTATTGTCACCATTCTTTACGTAACAATAGAACTGTTACATCTGTAATATTCTAAGATCATGGACAATAATAGGTAAATTTCACAACCTATGTGGAATCTGAAAACTACAATTTTCATTATAATTGAACCAATCAGGACTATTCTGCTGTTTATGGCGATGGAAAGGTACAGTTAGACGTAAATTGGTACGTGAGGAAGTTTGGGCCTTGAAAAAAAAATATAACTGGGAATATACCACATATGTACCAATTCATAAGCAAAATATTGACTATAAACAATAAGTCATATATGTGCTGTCTTGTGCAAGAGCGGGTTGAGGAAGCTGCCCATAACAGCTTACTAACTCCCAGGTACCTATTTACTGCTAGGTAACAGGGGGAATTAAGGTGAAAGAAACATTTTGGCAATTTGTCTCCGCCTCCACTGGGGATTAAACCCGAAACCTCAGGACTACGAATCCGAGGCGCTGTCCACCCAGCTGTCAAGCATCTATTATCAAAGTTACAACTTTGATAATTTTAATAACTCAAATTACCACTGCAAAGTCGTAATCGTGGATTCATACACAAAATTTATAGGTTTCCATGTGTGTAATTCCACGACATCATCTGTAACTTGTGAACTGCTCAGGAAAACATTTTGTAATTTTGGGTTGCCAAACATGATGGTGTCAGCTAATGCTCATCATTTTGTTTCTGGGGAAATGGAGGATTTTTTTTTAGAAAGAATGGTATTGAACATGTAACAACTGCCCTCTATAATTCTACTTTAAATGGTCTGGCTGAGAGAGTGGTGAGATCCTTAAAAAAGTGTTAAAGCGGTTTTTCGGAAGGCACTATTTATACAAGGCTTTGTGGATTTTTGTATAATCAAAGAAAAACTCATCATTCTACCATTGGTAAATCTCCTTCTGAATTACTGTTTAATAGGCACTGTAAAGTGAACATGGAAGCAGTAAAGACAGATCCAGATAAAGACAAATCTGTAACTAGCTTGACCAATCAGTTGGCTTAGGGAGAGGAAGTTTTGTTTAAGGAGGGGGATGCAGAACATGCAAGGAACTATGGAATGGGTAAGCCTTGGGAAGAAGGGAAAATTGTGGAAGTCCTGGGCTGCAGGAATTTCACCGTGCAAGTTCAGAGTTTGGGAATATTTATTGGAAAATACATGCAGATCAACTCATGCCATGGTTCACGGGGAATTTTGAAGACCCTTCAGATGGCGGTAGGGCAACTAGTGATACCCGTCCTAATAATGAAGGGGTAGCAGCTGCAGGAGACAGGGAGGCAGAGCAAGGGTCAACAGAGGGGAATGTGGATACAGTTAAACTTACGGACCCTGAAGTTAGTAATTCAGAACAAGGTTCTCCAGAAGTAACAGGCCTGGAGCCCCAGTTCAGAAAATCCGGAAGTCATGTGACTGCCGGATAGACTTAATATGTAGGGGTAGAATTTAAATAAAATGGAAAAATCTTAGGATTAAGGTATTTTGTAGGATTAAGTGCTACATAGATTAGTTGAATAATGTTTTGAGCAGATGTTCTTTTGTTTTATAAGCATTGTAAATAGTAAGCGATATAACCAATACCCGGTGACATCATTGTTTGTTGTTGTTGTTGGAATAAACGTCATGTGGATCACACGTTCGTTTCTCTTCTTGCCGAATTATGACAGCACACTTCTCGAAAGAGTACAAAATGTAAATAAAAGTTGCACTTTACTGGTGCTTATACACAAACTCACCATGGTGCTATAAGCACCATGGTGAATATATGCACCAGTAAAGTGTATTATAAGCACCAGTAAAGTGTATAAGCACTCTACTGGTGCTTATACACTACTCAAGTAATACTATCGTGGGACTTCTTTTATCATCCCTGGGACTTTTTTTTATGTCCCCGTGGTGAAGTGGTAAGACACTCACCTGGTATTTTGCGAGTGCTTTGCCCTGGGTTCGTATCCTGGCCGGGGGTGGGGGGGATTTACAGGGATTCAATCCTTAACTGAAACCTCTGTTTACCCAATAGTATAATGGGTGCCAAGTTGTTAAACGATTTGGTGAGTCGTATTCCGGGGAACATAGGATAAGGACTTGCACGAAACGCCATGCATGCTAGTGGATGTTACAAGAATGTATGAACTCTTGTATATATAAATAAAAAATGAATTGCTAATTCACATTTTCATAAATTTGAGTTGGCTCAGGATCCAGCCTAGAGCCTTAAGCACTGAATACAAATTCGGTGTGAGGATCCATCTGCTACCTGCTAGATTTGCTTGCAAGCAAGTTGCAGAGCGAGCGACCGTTTGGAAGGTCTGGTATTGCTCGTGCAGTAGGACCCTGGCATCTTGCTCCCGCCTCCGGAGTGTATTCATTTGGTTGTTGTGACTACTGCAAAGTGACCTCTTGCAGCGTGGCTGCCACTGGTGGTGGTGCAGGTTGTTGCAGAGGACAACAATAGCCCAAACAAACATTCAAATCCACACCCCAATAACCGGTACCCCTCACATTCTGGCGCCCAACAAGGGGTCACTGAGAGTCTATAAGGGAGGGGGTATAATCTCACAACTATATTGAATCGGTTTTTCTGCTAATTATTGGCAGTTGCCTTTAATTTGTTGTATAGGTAACTAACTACCCAGAGGATCTATGCCTGAAAATAAACAGTAGTTACTTTACTTTTATTTGTAACTAGCAGTACCTGGCCACGCGTTGTTGTGGCTCAACAACGCATGTGCGTTGTTGAGCCTAACCTTCCCTGTCCTCCGGTCGTCCCCACCATTCCCCCCCCCCCCCTCACCCGTCATTTCGGCCTCCAAACCATTCCACACTCCACCATCCCCTCTTCCTTCCCACCATGCCCCACTCCCCTGTCCCTTTGTCCTCCCCCACCATTCTCTATTCCCCCATCCCTTTGTCCCCAGCATCCCAAACTCTCCCCGTCCCCTTGACCTTCCCCATCATTACCCCCTCCCTTGTCCCCTCGTCCTCCCCACCATCTCTCACTTCCGTTCCCTCGTCATCCCCACCATTCCCCACTCCCTCGTCTTATGCCTTCCCAAATGGTCTGATGTTCCCGTCAGAAAATTGGGAACATCAAGTGATCTGATGTTCCCATCACTGAAATGTCAGAAAAACAGTTAAAAAATGAAATGAAAACATGAAAAAAATAATAAAATAAACTATACTCACAAAATGAGTGGTATGGTAATCAACACAGCTCAATTCCAATGCAATTCACACAAAATAATTAAATCAAAATGAAAGTAAATCAAGATCTATGAAAATTCAATTCATCAATGCAATCAAAAATGCTGAAATGGAATTGTAACATATTTAGTATAGCATGTGTATTGCTCTTACATACAACAGATGGCGCTGTTTTTCAAGAAAAGAATAGTTTTACCTGTCACAGGTGTGGCATCTATACTTATACTTACGACATGAATGGTATGGTAAACAACACAGCTCAATTCCAACACACTGTCACACACAATAATTCAATAAAAAATAAAATATATCGGAATCTATGAAAAAAAATATATCAATGCAATCGGAAACATTGAAATGGAATTCGTGACATATATAGTATACCGTGTATGTTGCTATTATGTGCAACATATGGCGCTGTTTTTCAAAAACGCATGTTTTTATCTGTCACAGGGGTGGCATCGATATAGTAGGTATATGAAAAGACGCGCCTATTCGAATGCAACGTTGAATCAAAATTTCATAGCAATCGGTGAAGAACTTTTTGAGATTACAGCATGTGTTGCCCTTACGTCCAACAGATGGCGATGTTTAAAAAAAAAAAAAATTCCTGTCACAGGTGAGGCATGTATATAGTAGATATATACAAAGACGCGCCTATTCCAATGCAACGTTGTGGCAAAATTTCAAAACAATAAAGAGGTTTCAAAGATTTCCTTCACATGGAAAAACACATGAAAAACAAAAATTTTCAGAAAAAGCATGTTTTTTTCCCGTCACAGACGTGGCATCTATATAGTATGCATATAAAAACCTGGCCGGATGCGAATGGAGCGTTGTGTGAAAATTTCAAAGCAATCGGTGAAGAACTTTCGGAGATTAGCGATTTTGAACAAACGAACATTTCCAGTTTTATTTATATATATAATGTTGAGGTACTATATAATAATTTATTGTCTTGGGAAACAGGCAGTTAGTATATGTGTACAATACATGTTAGGCTTATATCGAGGTCGTCCCCCCACCCCCAGGGTGGAATTACTGACCCTGCCCAGGATGCAACCCCACAACAATCTGACTAAGTTCTGGGTATCTATTTACTGCTTGGTGGACAGGGGCATGAGGTGAAATGAAACGCACCCAATCATTTCTGACCCGCCTGAGATTAAAACCCGGCTTTCTCGATTGTGAGTCGAGAATGAGTCTGACTCTTCTACCCGGACAATCTATTAAGGCTTGTTTTGTTATATATTTTGTTATATATTTATGTTGAACTATCTATATCAATTTAAGTTAGGCTAGGCTAGGCTGGGTTTATGCTAGATTACGTTAGGTTAACCATCGCTAGTGCGTAGTACTCCACAATCCAATTGATGAACCTATTTGGGATTTGTGGAGCATGATACTCCAGTACTCAGTTCAAAAAGGACAAATATGGGATTTATTTGACTTCCTCAATAAATGACTGTTAAAATGTAGATGTAACTACTAAACACAAGAAAACATTATAATCGCAAACTTAGCTTTATTTACAATTATTAAACAGTTAATGAGCTGTGAAGTACCAAGATGCTGTTTATAACAATAACAACAGTTGATTGGGAAGTGTTCATGCTTGTAAACTGTTTATTAAATGTAATCAAAGCCGTCAAAGATGGACGAAATATGAACACTTTCGTAAGTACTTGCGTAACTGCTTCTTGAATCTGGCCCCTGGTGTCCAGATGTCCCCTCATCGTCAAGGTTAAACCAGGAGTCCGCCCGCAGTGTTTCCTTGCTAGTGGTGAAGTGTTTAATTTCCTGATCCGCCCCACATGCCCAAGATGGCGTCGCAGACGTGGGTATATGGCGCCCGGTTTGATTTAAATGTTGATTTTAAACTTTACCTTAACAAACTTATCTGGTTAAACAGTAATTTATTGTTTATATGAATTTATTTTAAGTATTACCATGATAATTAAATGATCCTTGGTATTACTTTAAGTGCCCTGATAAGAGATCCTTAAGATTCCTCCTTTGTTTATAACAAAATGGTGGTCCTTTGCTGACTGAACACTCTCGGTGTCCTGGGAGAGCTTGGTTTGGGTCTAAATATAGTTATGCCTGGTCAATGTGACTAGAAATGAACCTGAACATTTTATACTGTATTTTTGGTGAAAATTTTGCCCACAAGTTGCTCAAAATGCATATAGTGAATCAGCCCGAGTGACTGTATTCTTGACCAGTGCAAATAATGCAGTATGATTCACTCAGTGTGAATGACTTAATGTTAGTGACTAAAAATTTGTGATCTGTTAAGTGACTCGATACGATTGGCTCATTATGAGTAACTCAGTATGAGTGAGTCAGTATGACTTATGTGAGGGTATGTTATTGCCATTCCCGTTTATACACGTCTTAGCCTCACCTAAATTCCCGCACGAGGCAGAAACAAATGGGCAAAGTTTCTTTCACCCTGAATGCCCCTATTACCTAGCAGTAAATAGGTACCTGGGAGTTAGTCAGCTCTCACGGGCTGCTTCCTGGGGGTGGAGGCCTGGTCGAGGACTGGGCCGCGGGGACACTAAAGCCCCGAAATCATCTGAAGATAACCTCAAGATAACCTTGGGCGTCAGATGTGTAATGACCAATATTTACACACAATTCTATGGCACTGGGTGCCAGAATGTGAGATTTCTAGTTAAAGGGATGTGGATTCGAATGTTTGCCTTCGCCAAACAAATGAATACACTCCGGAGTTGTGAGCAGGACGCCGAAGATCTAAGTACTTCAGGTGGAGATGAAGGCCAGGGCGGTCGTCAAATCAACAAGCAATACCAGACCCTCCACACTTAGGTCGTTCTCTCCGCAACTTATTTTCAAGCAAATTTAGCAGGTAGCAGATGGGTTCTCACACCAAATTTATAATTCAGTTTTTGAGGCTAGGGGCTGGATCCCGAGCCAACTCAAATTAATGTCACTGTCAAGTAGCAAATGACTATGTATGAAGGGGTCAGAATTGCAGAATGAGGAATAACATCAAAGGTACGTGTCTTTAGCAAAAATAGGTTTATTTCACAGCTTACTTACTAATACACAGTGACCCAAATTAGTTAAGTTACTCAAGAGTGCCACCTCAACAACTGTCAAACACCACTTCGATGCAGGAATCCGTTGTAACCTCTCTGTGCTGTAAGAGACAACAGTCTCGACTCACTGGACAGGTCATGAACAAAAGTGAACTAACGTGAACACTTCATGAACACTCTTGGCAATTACTGCACTCGCCACTGGCAGTCCCAAAACACCTCACCAACTAAATAAATTTACACACACGAAATAATATTAAGAACACTGTCACCAAGACAGTCACAACAACCACAACAAGAATATTACTCTAACAATGTCACTAAGACATTATATCATAATAAATAAATTAACTCTCAATTAATTTCCATTAAATTTTCTGTCACTCAGACTATATTCAATCAATCAATTTACGTTATCACACACTGTCACTCCGACCATCAACAATCAGAGATAATTAATTACGTTAATTCAAACTGTCACTCAGACAGTTAACCAGTCAAAGATAATTTACTAATAACCTTATGTTTCCACACTGTCACAAGGACAGTAAACAAGCAGTTAGTTACGTTAATTTCGCTGTCACAGACAGTTACCATTGAAAAATAATTTACGTTAAATGATACTTAAATAATTATACAATACTAATTATTGCTTATCACTCAGACGAACCAATAACAAGGTGTCACTCGACACAACACAATAATACCACAATAATACCACAATGATAATAATGATACTAATATTAGAACACTACCTTTCTTACGTGTCAGCAAGATATCAGTAGTAAATAATCTCTCCCAATACTTCCTGTAACAGATGTTTAAACAATCCTATCTCAAATGTGTTATATAATATTGTTGACGCACACATACGTGACTTGTCACTCCGCTGGTGACACGATCTAGAAAGGTTAAGAGCTGTCACTTTCTGATCTGACAGTTTAACACTTTTACAATCTAAAGGATCACAAGACAGAGAAAACTCGTTGTGAGGTATACTCTGATGGGTACTGAGATTGGGTGATTACTAATTACCAAAATCAATATGTGCACAATTTAAGTAACCCGGGATTAGTACTTACTTTCAATTTACACCTTGCACACTCATTAACTGGTGACGTTGATAATGATCCAGGTGGCAGATAGACTTTGGATTTAACAGAGGGGAACCCAACATTGAATCCTTCAATGTTAGATATAGTTCAGCCTCCAGGTTTCCAGATGACAGATGGTAAACCATGAGTACGATGTTGCACTACGCTAGTTGGTCAATCACCTTTGACACGACCATCAATAGCTCTAGCGTAAATTACAACATTTACTCAACAGTCTCCTTATAATGATGTACAACTAAGCCCACTTCTCAACACACAAGGTGGTGTGCCCCACAAACACCCCACACTTCTCGACACACAAGGTGGTGTGTCCCACAGACACCACCACACTTCTCAACACACAAGGTGGCGTGCCCCACAGACACCCCCACACTTCTCAACACACAAGGTGGCGTGCCCCACAGACACCCCCACACTTCTCAACACACAAGGTGGCGTGCCCCACAAACACCCCACACTTCTCAACACACAAGGTGGTGTGCCCCACAGACACCCCCACACTTCTCAACACACAAGGTGGCGTGCCCCACAGACACCACCACACTTCTCAACACACAAGGTGGCGTGCCCCACAGACACCACCACACTTCTCAACACACAAGGTGGTGTGCCCCACAGACACCACCACACTTCTCAACACACAAGGTGGCGTGCCCCACAGACACCACCACACTTCTCAACACACAAGGTGGCGTGCCCCACAGACACCACCACACTTCTCAACACACAAGGTGGCGTGCCCCACAGACACCACCACACTTCTCAACACACAAGGTGGCGTGCTCCACAGACACCCCACACTTCTCAACACACAAGGTGGCGTGCCCCACAGACACCACCACACTTCTCTACACACAAGGTGGTGTGCCCCACAGACACCCCCACACTTCTCAACACACAAGGTGGCGTGCCCCACAGACACCCAGTAGTGAAGTTGAGGACTAGAGCGACGCGCGCCATCTGCCCAGGTGACACTCGTGAGTGCCAGCTGGGCAGGTGGCGCGTCACTCTAGTCCTCAAGGGTTTGGGGGGATTTTTCCGGAAGTTTTGGCGCGTGTCGGACGCGTGTGAGCGTCCGGTGTTAGGGTATGTGGTCAGGAAAGAGGGGAGGACATGTTGTTGGGGTGTAGGAGAGTATGTGGTAGCGTAAGAAATATAAGGATAAGAGTGGAATATGAGGAAAGAGTAAATGAATATGTATGTGTGTTTGCCGTAGACTTAATCCTGTGTGTAGATAATAGTTTGATGAGAGCAAGTAAGGTATGTAGAGGCTGAGTGTGAGGGGATCCAACATAGTCTGTTATGTTGTTTGGGTTGGGGGGAGGGATGAGGGAGGGATGGAAAGGTGAGGGGAGCTTCCCCTCGTCGTGAGACTGCTCAGGGGTCATTTGCGGTTTTGACAAACCTTTAGCTCCCCCCTACAGGAAGCTGTAAGTGGGAAAGGAGGGTATGAGAGAGCAGAGTCCAGGAGGAGTGATGTGGGCCATTTGCCTTAATGGCTTTTCGATGTCTTAAGACAAGACTTGGAGATGTTCATCCCAGCATGGCTCTACCTCTTCTGCGAAACGTTAAGGAGGGGGCTAGGGTCATACTTCCGCCAGCAGGGGCCCCACCTGTCATCGTCAATCACCCCCACCCCCCCCCATACCACCAGGGGGCCCCCTCTCCATCCCCTCCATTACCTTCTAGAGTGGGGCACCCCTCTCGCCCTTACCTTCTAGAGTGGTATGGACCAGGATCACATACCGTCACATCGACCTGAGAAGTGTCACCACATGGCACATCACTTAGTAAACTCAGTCAAAGTCAGTAGGTTCGCGTTTACTAAAAGAGAGAAACATTTCACATCGTCACGGAGACGTGATCTCTACCTACAAATTGTTCTTGTTAACTGTGATCATTGAAATGTATGCATGTTTACTCAATCTCTATCACCTCTTCTTCCTACAGCCATTACTGTTGTGCAGAGCTTGTATATTAAGGTCTAACCTTCGCGGCGGTTTGAGACGTTGTGAGATGGTCACGGTAATGGGACGGCCTTACCCTCTCCCCATCCACCCCCACCATACCCCTACCCCCTACCACCCCCCTCCATGCCCAAACCATCAAGTATCACTGCACCATTCCCAGACCAGATGTTCTGTGCAAAGCATTAGTATTATTTCTGATCATATGTATAACCTTGTATCGCAACGTGACCAACATGGTATCATCATTCTTTGCTCAAATAGCATTTTTTTTAAGAATATCCAGTCATAAGTTGGTCTTCAATCTTATTATTATAAAAAATCATAATTTGTTGTAAGCACAACTGCATGGGATATACATAGCAGTCAGTGGTTTCTCTCTCTCTCTCTCTCTCTCTCTCTCTCTCCAGATCATTTAATAGTTGTGGGAAAGTAACATCATTTCCTTTCTCCTGCTGCCGCTGTTCACGTATCTTTCTCCATTTCACTCAGACTGACAGCACACCAGAGGATGGACGACTAATGTCAATTTTCGAACCCCCATCACTCACACCCTTATAACCTTGTAAGGTAGCACGACCAACATGATGACATCGTTCTTTGCTCAAATATCATTAATGCAACGTGATCAATATGCTAACTTCGTTCTTTACCCAAATAACATTTTAAGAGTAACGAGCAACTTTCTGTCCGATGTCTGAATAATGAAATGTAAACCATGTTTAGCCATTACATCCAAACACAATAAAAATATTACCACAAGCTTGTTTAGTTCTTGTATCACATAACGTAATGTAGCGTTTATTCAACAACTGATAGACATAGCATAATATAGCTTCATATTCACTGTGGTAAAACAAACATACACATCACGGTCAGTCCTCGCTATACCTCAAACGCGCCGTTCATTCTCTCTCCTTTAGGTGTGCAATGTTCCACACATACAAATTCCAAGCAAAGTAAGCATATATACGACAATATGGAAAAACACAGTCTTGATACTATTATTAAATTGACTTGTTCATTATCCCGAGTTCAAGGCTGTCTCTCTTAAGACCTACATCATCCAAATGTAATCACCAATCGATGAGAATAAGACCGGGTGAGTCGATAGTGAAATAGCTCTGGGCTATGTCTATTTTCAGTTCTTGTAACACAGTCAATGTAGCGTTATGGGGAAAACAGACTTTCTACTGCTTACATAATTAGCATTTGAAAATGTATGCAAGTCTAGTCAATCTCCTATAGCCCTTACATTCTAAATACAAATAAAATATTAGCACACGCTTGCATCGCATTATATCATCATTAAGTAACGTGGAGATCAACTTTCTGGCTGTTGTCCCAATATCATTATTGAAATGTGAACCCCATTTAGCCAAACACAATATCTCCATTACATCTCATAGCATATGAATATTACGGTATACCAGTTTTAACCCTCTGTAACACAATGTAACGTAACGTAACGTAACACAAATCAACTTTTTGCAGTCCAAATGTCATTTTTAAATGAAAGTATGACTTAGTCCATCTCTTACCATATGAATATTACGGTCTACCAGTTTTAGCCCTCTATAACACAATGTAACGTAACGTAACGTAACGCAAATCAACTTTTTGCAGTCCAAAATGTCATTTTGAAACGAAAAGTGAGGGTTAGTCCATCTCCATTACATCTCTTGCCATATAAATAATTGGTGTCTACCAGTTTTAAACCCTGTAACACATTGTAACGTAACGAGGAAATCATCATCATCATATTTCTACAGACCAAATATCGTTTTTAAATGAAAGTATGACTTAGTCCATCTTCATTACATCTCTTACCATATAAAATATTGGCGTCTACCAGTTTTAGCCCTCTGTAACACAATGTAACGTAACGTAACGTTACGCAAATCAACTTTTTGCAGTCCAAAATGTCATTTTTAAATGAAAGTATGACTTAGCCCATCTCTTATCATATAAATATTTGGCGTCTACCAGTTTTAGCCCTCTGTAACACAATGTAACGTAAGGCAAATCAACTTTTTGCAGTCCAAAATGTCATTTTTAAATGAAAGTATGACTTAGTCCATCTTCATTACATCTCTTACCATATAAATATTAGCGTCTATCAGTTTTAGCCCTCTGTAACACAATGCAACGCAACGTAACGTAACGCAAATCAACATTTTGCAGTCCAAAATGTCATTTTTAAATGAAAGTATGACTTAGTCCATCTCCATTACATCTCTTTACCATATAAATATTGGCCTCTACCCGTTTTAACCCTCTGTAACACAATGTAACGTAACGTAACGTAACGCAAATCAACTTTTGCCGTCCAAAATGACATTTCTTTTTAAATGAAAGTACGACTTAGCTCATCTCCATTACATCTCTTACCATATAAATATTGGCCTCTACCCGTTTTAGCCCTCTGTAACACAATGTAACGTAACGCAACGTAACGCAATTCAACTTTGCAGTCCAAAATGAGATTTTTAAATGAAAGTATGACTTAGCACATCTCCATTACATCTCTTACCATATAATATTGGCCTCTACCCGTTTTAGCCCTCTGTAACACAATGTAACACAACGTAACGTAACGCAAATCAACTTTTACAATCCAAAATGTCATTTTTAAATGAAAGTATGACTTAGCCCATCTCCATTACATCTCTTACCAAATAAATATGGACCTCTACCAGTTTTAGCCCTCTAACACAATGTAACGTAACGTAACGTAACGCAAATCAATTTTGCAGTCCAAAATGACATTTTTAAATAAAGTACGACTTAGTCCATCTCCATTACATCTCCTTCCATATGAATATTATGGACTACCAGTTTTAGCCCTCTGTAACACAATGTAACGTAACGTGGAAAATCAACTTTGTCGGATGACCAAATAACATTATTGAAAATGACATCCATGTTTAGCCATTACATCCAAACACAAGAAAAATATTACCGCTTTTCTTGAGAAACTTATATGTGGAGATCATATCTCCAGAGTCCACACAATAAGCCACACATCACACATCTTCTGTTTTCAACATCGCAGCTCGCATCTAATTTAATGTTATTTTTTTTTTTTTTGCAGAAACTATGTTTTGAGAATATGCTCAATGTCGGCAATTACTATTCGTATCATCAAACTCCTTTCAGTCAACAAAAACAAGCAGAGGTGTCGCATAAACCACTAAAGATTTGATGTATGCAAGGTACATCATTTTTGACAATTCTGTCGCCGACTCACCTTAGTGAGATGACTGCGCGCAACAGTACCCGAGCACTCTTAATAATTTTATTCAAGCACTGTTAACATAGCATAATGTAAGATTTTTTTTCACATTTCATATCGCGTGTGTAGATTAGAGAGAGAAGGCAAACATGGCTTGCAGCTAGTCAAAACTTATCATAACAGATATGATTTCACAGAGTTTTCAACCTTTGCCAGTTTTTCAATGTTTTCTCTCGTGCTAAGTGAGTCAGACAAAATGTGACATTTCATTTCATTATTACCCAGGCAATATGCTATTAGCTAGATAGTCAAAACATATAACAAGCATTATTTCACAGGAATTTTTTTCTAGCAAATATGATTCCTTTAAGCAGTTCATCACATCAAACACCAGCAGTACGCAAATTCCCTTTAGCCAATAAACATCTTTTACAGTATTTCTTGACTAAAATAGTACTCCAAAACATAAGTGGTCATTTTTATTCTCACTGTCACACTATAGTCAATAATTTGTTTCGCAGAGTGACAAGTTATGTCAAGTGACGAGATTTCACGGTGAGCATAGTTTAAGAGAGTTCACACTGTATTAATTACGGTCATGGATATCTTATGTTATGTTTATGAAGATCATTACTTCTTATTTTTAACATTTTTTTCTTGCCCCACAGCTTTTCAGTTTTCTCTTATTCTTTTTCAAATAAAGTTCGCATACTGTTTTCCAGTAAATTGGCATCACATTACATATACTAATCAATTTTCAAATTCAGTTCAGTTTCTTTTCATTATCACAGCTTTGTTGTCCCCCTGCCAGTATCTAGTTCAAGACCTCTTATTATCATTGTCATTAATACTGCTATCGTCAACCATGTATTGGATGACTCAGACATTCAGTTAACAACAACTTAGTACGTGTTTAATGAACGCGAGAATCACTTCATGTGCGCTCATTTTAGTTTAGTTTAAAGTTTTCCATCTAGAATTAATACTACTATCACCAACTATGTATTGGATAGCTCAGACATTCAGTTAACATCTCAGTAAGTGAAAATCACTTCATGTGAGCTCATTTTTAGTTTAGGGTAAGGTTTTTCCATCGTGAAATACTATTATCATTAACCAGGTATTGGGTAGCTCTACCATTAAGTTTACATCTCAGTAACTGTTTACTGAACATTGTTATCCCTCCATGCGACCTCATTTTTTAGTTTAAAGTTTCTCCATCGTAAAAAAATAAAATATTACTATCACCAGCCATGTATTGGGCGGGTCAACCATTCAGTTTACAACTCGGTAACAGTTTACTGAACATAGATATCCTTCCATGTGACCTCATTTTTTTAGTTTAAAGTTTCTCCATCGTAAAAAATAAAATATTACTATCACCAGCCATGTATTGGATGGCTCAACCATTCAGTTTACATCTAAGTAACTGTTTACTGAACATTGTTATCTCTCCATGCAACCACATTTTTTAGTTTAAAGTTTCTCCATCGTAAATAAAAAATAAAATATTACTATCACAAACCTCATATTGACCGGCTCCAGAATTCAGTTTACAACTCAGTAAGTGTTTACTGAATGCAAAATCGCTACATGTGTAGTCATTTAGTGTAAAGTTTCTCAATCTTAAAATATTGCTATCATCATCAACCATGCATTGGTCGGCTCCAGCATTCAGTTTACAACTCAGTAAGTGTTTACTGAATGCAAAATCGCTACATGTGTGGTCATTTAGTGTAAAGTTTCTAAATCTTAAAATATTACTATCATCATCAACTATGCATTGGCTTGCTTAGTCTTTCAGTTTACAACTCAGTGAGTGTTAACTGAACGTGGAAATTATCACGTGTGAGCTTTTAGTTTAGTTTTAAGTTTCACATTCAATTAAATACTATCATCAACCCCGTATTGGGCTGTCGGGCATTCAGTTATCCACTCGGCGAGTGTTTACTGAACGTCGAAATAATTTCCTGTGTGGCCATTTTTTACTTGAACACGTCTCCACTCCAAACCAGTCAGGACCTGCGGTCTTGACTCGGACCGCAGGTCCGGTTTGGAGTGGAGACGGGTTCAAGTAAAAAATGGCCACACAGGAAATGATTTCGACGTTCAGTAAACACTCGCCGAGTGGATAACTGAATGCCCGACAGCCCAATACGGGGTTGATGATAGTATTTAATTGAATGTGAAACTTAAAACTAAACTAAAAGCTCACACGTGATAATTTCCACGTTCAGTTAACACTCACTGAGTTGTAAACTGAAAGACTAAGCAAGCCAATGCATAGTTGATGATGATAGTAATATTTTAAGATTTAGAAACTTTACACTAAATGACCACACATGTAGCGATTTTGCATTCAGTAAACACTTACTGAGTTGTAAACTGAATGCTGGAGCCGACCAATGCATGGTTGATGATGATAGCAATATTTTAAGATTGAGAAACTTTACACTAAATGACTACAAATGTAGCGATTTTGCATTCACTAAACACTTACTGAGTTGTAAACTGAATGCTGGAGCCGGTCAGTGCATGGTTGATGATGATAGCAATATTTTAAGATTGAGAAATTTTACACTAAATGACTACACATGTAGCGATTTTGCATTCAGTAAACACTTACTGAGTTGTAAACTGAATGCTGTAGCCGGTCAATATGAGGTTTGTGATAGTAATATTTTATTTTTTATTTACGATGGAGAAACTTTAAACTAAAAAATGTGGTCGCATGGAGGGATAACAATGTTCAGTAAACAGTTACTGAGATGTAAACTGAATGGTTGAGCCATCCAATACATGGCTGGTGATAGTAATATTTTATTTTTTACGATGGAGAAACTTTAAACTAAAAAAATGAGGTCACATGGAAGGATATCTATGTTCAGTAAACTGTTACTGAGTTGTAAACTGAATGGTTGACCCGCTCAATACATGCCTGGTGATAGTAATATTTTATTTTTTTACGATGGAGAAACTTTAAACTAAAAAATGAGGTCGCATGGAGGGATAACAATGTTCAGTAAACAGTTACTGAGATGTAAACTGAATGGTAGAGCTACCCAATACCTGGTTAATGATAATAGTATTTCACGATGGAAAAACCTTATCCTAAACTAAAAATGAGCTCACATGAAGTGATTTTCACTTACTGAGATGTTAACTGAATGTGTGAGCTATCCAATACATAGTTGGTGATAGTAGTATTAATTCAAGATGGAAAACTTTAAACTAAACTAAAATGAGCGCACATGAAGTGATTCTCGCGTTCATTAAACACGTACTAAGTTGTTGTTAACTGAATGTCTGAGTCATCCAATACATGGTTGATGATAGCAGTATTAATGACATTGATAATAAGAGGTCTTGAACGAGATACTGGCAGGGGGACAACAAAGCTGTGATATTGAAAAGAAACTGAACTGAATTTGAAAATTGATTATTATATGTAATGTGATGCCAATTTACTGGAAAACAGTATGCGAACTTTATTTGAAAAAGAATAAGAGAAAACTGAAAATCTGTGGGGCAAGAAAAAATGTTAAAAATAAGAAGTAATGATCTTCATAAACATAACATAAGATATCCATGACCGTAATTAATACAGTGTGAACTCTCTTAAACTATGCTCACCGTGAAATCTCGTCACTAGACATAACTTGTCACTCTGCGAAACAAATTATTGACTATAAGTGTGGCTGTGAGAATAAAAATGACCACTTATGTTTTGGAGTACTATTTTAGTCAAGAAATACTGTAAAAGATGTTTATTGGCTAAAGGGAATTTGCGTACTGCTTGTGTTTGATGTGATGAACTGCTTAAAGGAATCATATTTGCTGGAAAAAAATTCCTGTGAAATAATGCTTGTTATATGTTTTGACTATCTAGCTAATAGCATATTGCCTGGGTAATAATGAAATGAAATGTCACATTTTGTCTGACTCACTTAGCACGAGTGAAGAGAAAACATTGAAAAACTGGCAAAGGTTGAATACTCTGTGAAATCATATCTGTTATGATAAGTTTTGACTAGCTGCAAGCTATGTTTGCCTTCTCTCTCTAATCTACACACGCGATATGAAATGTGAAAAAAATCTTACATTATGCTATGTTAACAGTGCTTGAATAAAATTATTAAGAGTGCTCGGGTACTGTTGCGCGCAGTCATCTCGCTAAGGTGAGTCGGCGACAGAATTGTCAAAAATGATGTACCTTGCATACATCAAATCTTTAGTGGTTTATGCGACACCTCTGCTTGTTTTTGTTGACTGAAAGGAGTTTGATGATACGAATAGTAATTGCCGACATTGAGCATATTCTCAAAACATAGTTTCTGCAAAAAAAAAAAAATAACATTAAATTAGATGTGAGCTGCGATTTGAAAACAGAAGATGCGTGATGTGTGGCTTATTGTGTGGACTCTGGAGATATGATCTCCACATATAAGTTTCTCAAGAAAAGCGGTAATATTTTTCTTGTGTTTGGATGTAATGGCTAAACATGGATGTCATTTTCAATAATGTTATTTGGTCATCCGACAAAGTTGATTTTCCACGTTACGTTACATTGTGTTACAGAGGGCTAAAACTGGTAGTCCATAATATTCATATGGAAGGAGATGTAATGGAGATGGACTAAGTCGTACTTTATTTAAAAATGTCATTTTGGACTGCAAAAGTTGATTTGCGTTACATTACGTTACGTTACATTGTGTTAGAGGGCTAAAACTGGTAGAGGTCCATATTTATTTGGTAAGAGATGTAATGGAGATGGGCTAAGTCATACTTTCATTTAAAAATGACATTTTGGATTGTAAAAGTTGATTTGCGTTACGTTACGTTGTGTTACATTGTGTTACAGAGGGCTAAAACGGGTAGAGGCCAATATTATATGGTAAGGGATGTAATGGAGATGTGCTAAGTCATACTTTCATTTAAAAATCTCATTTTGGACTGCAAAGTTGATTTGCGTTACGTTGCGTTACGTTACATTGTGTTACAGAGGGCTAAAATGGGTAGAGGCCAATATGTATATGGTAAGAGATGTAATGGAGATGAGCTAAGTCGTACTTTCATTTAAAAAAAAATGTCATTTTTAGCTGCAAAAGTTTATTTGCGTTACGTTACGTTATGTTACATTGTGTTACAGAGGGCTAAAACGGGTAGAGGCCAATATTTATATGGTAAAGAGATGTAATGGAGATGGACTAAGTCATACTTTCATTTAAAAATGACATTTTGGACTGCAAAAAGTTGATTTGCGTTACGTTACGTTACGTTACATTGTGTTATAGAGGGCTAAAACTGGTAGACCGTAATATTCATATGGTAAGAGATGGACTAAGTCATACTTTCATTTAAAAATGACATTTGGACTGCAAAAAGTTGATTTGCGTTACGTTACGTTACATTGTGTTACAGAGGGCTAAAACTGGTAGACCGTAATATTCATATGGTAAGAGATGGACTAAGTCATACTTTCATTTAAAAATGACATTTTGGACTGCAAAAAGTTGATTTGCGTTACGTTACGTTACGTTACATTGTGTTATAGAGGGCTAAAACTGGTAGACCGTAATATTCATATGGTAAAAGATGGACTAAGTCATACTTTCGTTTAAAAATGACATTTGGACTGCAAAAAGTTGATTTGCGTTACGTTACGTTACATTGTGTTACAGAGGGTTAAAACTGGTATACCGTAATATTCATATGCTATGAGATGTAATGGAGATATTGTGTTTGGCTAAATGGGGTTCACATTTCAATAATGATATTGGGACAACAGCCAGAAAGTTGATCTCCACGTTACTTAATGATGATATAATGCGATGCAAGCGTGTGCTAATATTTTATTTGTGTTTAGAATGTAAGGGCTATAGGAGATTGACTAGACTTGCATACATTTTCAAATGCTAATTATGTAAGCAGTAGAAAGTCTGTTTTCCCCATAACGCTACATTGACTGTGTTACAAGAACTGAAAATAGACATAGCCCAGAGCTATTTCACTATCGACTCACCCGGTCTTATTCTCATCGATTGGTGATTACATTTGGATGATGTAGGTCTTAAGAGAGACAGCCTTGAACTCGGGATAATGAACAAGTCAATTTAATAATAGTATCAAGACTGTGTTTTTCCATATTGTCGTATATATGCTTACTTTGCTTGGAATTTGTATGTGTGGAACATTGCACACCTAAAGAAGAGAGAATGAACGGCGCGTTTGAGGTATAGCGAGGACTGACCGTGATGTGTATGTTTGTTTTACCACAGTGAATATGAAGCTATATTATGCTATGTCTATCAGTTGTTGAATAAACGCTACGTTACGTTATGTGATACAAGAACTAAACAAGCTTGTGGTAATATTTTTATTGTGTTTGGATGTAATGGCTAAACATGGTTTACATTTCATTATTCAGACATCGGACAGAAAGTTGCTCGTTACTCTTAAAATGTTATTTGGGTAAAGAACGAAGTTAGCATATTGATCACGTTGCATTAATGATATTTGAGCAAAGAACGATGTCATCATGTTGGTCGTGCTACCTTACAAGGTTATAAGGGTGTGAGTGATGGGGGTTCGAAAATTGACATTAGTCGCCCATCCTCTGGTGCACTGTCAGTCTGAGTGAAATGGAGAAAGATACGTGAACAGCGGCAGCAGGAGAAAGGAAATGATGTTACTTTCCCACAACTATTAAATGATCTGGAGAGAGAGAGAGAGAGAGAGAAACCACTGACTGCTATGTATATCCCATGCAGTTGTGTTTACAACAAATTATGATTTGTTATAATAATAAGATTGAAGACCAACTTATGACTGGATATTCTTAAAAAAAATGCTATTTGAGCAAAGAATGATGATACCATGTTGGTCACATTGCGATACAAGGTTATACATATGATCAGAAATAATACTAATGCTTTGCACAGAACATCTGGTCTGGGAATGGTGCAGTGATACTTGATGGTTTGGGCATGGAGGGGGGTGGTAGGGGGTAGGGGTATGGTGGGGGTGGATGGGGAGAGGGTAAGGCCGTCCCATTACCGTGACCATCTCACAACGTCTCAAACCGCCGCGAAGGTTAGACCTTAATATACAAGCTCTGCACAACAGTAATGGCTGTAGGAAGAAGAGGTGATGGAGATTGAGTAAACATGCATACATTTCAATGATCACAGTTAACAAGAACAATTTGTAGGTAGAGATCACGTCTCCGTGACGATGTGAAATGTTTCTCTCTTTTAGTAAACGCGAACCTACTGACTTTGACTGAGTTTGCTAAGTGATGTGCCATGTGGTGACACTTCTCAGGTCGATGTGACGGTATGTGATCCTGGTACATACCACTCTTGAAGGTAAGGGGGAGAGGGGTGCCCCACTCAAGAAGGTAATGGAGGGGATGGAGAGGGGGGCCCCCTGGTGGTATGGGGGGGGGGTGGGGGTGATTGACGATGACAGGTGGGGCCCCTGCTGGCGGAAGTATGACCCTAGCCCCCTCCTTAACGTTTCGCAGAAGAGGTAGAGCCATGCTGGGGTGAACATCTCCAAGTCTTGTCTTAAGACATCGAAAAGCCATTAAGGCAAATGGCCCACATCACTCCTCCTGGAATCTGCTCTCTCATACCCTCCTCTCCCACTTACATCTTCCTGTAGGGGGGAGCTAATGGTTTGTCAAAACCGCAAATGACCCCTGAGCAGTCTCACTACGAGGGGAAGCTCCCCTCACCCTTCCATCCCTCCCTCCCTCCCCAACCCCTCCCCCACCCCAAACAACATATCCGCTATGTTGGGACCCCTCTCACTCAGCCTCTACATAGCTTACTATCATCAACAACTATTATCTTCACACAGGATTAAGTCTACGGCAAACACACATACATATTCATTTACTCTTTCCTCATATTCCACTCTTATCCTTATATTTCTTACTCTACCACATACTCTCCTACACCCCCAACAACATGTCCTCCCCTCTTTCCTGACCACATACCCAAATACCGGACGCTCACACGCGTCCGACACGCACCAAAACTTCCGGGAAAAACCCCCCAAACCCTTGAGGACTAGAGCGACGCGCCTCCTGCCCAGCTGGCACTCACGAGTGCCACCTGGGCAGATGGCGCGCGTCGCTCTAGTCCTCAACTTCACTACTACACCCCACACTTCTCAACACACAAGGTGGCGTGCCCCACAGACACCACCACACTTCTCAACACACAAGGTGGCGTGCTCCACAGACACCCCACACTTCTCAACACACAAGGTGGCATGCTCCACAGACACCCCACACTTCTCAACACACAAGGTGGCGTGCTTCACAGACACCCCACACTTCTCAACACACAAGGTGGCGTGCTCCACAGACACCACCACACTTCTCAACACACAAGGTGGCGTGCTCCACAGACACCACCACACTTCTCAACACACAAGGTGGCGTGCCCCACAGACACCATCACACTTCTCAACACACAAGGTGGCGTGCCCCACAGACACCACCACACTTCTCAACACACAAGGTGGTGTGTTTCCCCGCAACGCATCCTCCGATTAGACAGTACGTTTTAATACTAAATATAATAAATACATTCCTTACTGTCGGCAAAGTACATAAATACACTTAATTGTAGCATTACATTTACTCCCCCATATATTTTCCTCATTTTCTGTTAAGGCACTCAAACTTTTAGGATGAATATTTCATGTTCAACTTCATATACACAAGTTTTAAATATAAAAAAATCAGTTTTATTAAACAATAGAGATTTAAAAAAAAAATTGAAAATATCCTGAGTTACTTTATAATTTATTGGAAGATTTTAGTTTTGTTTTATTAGTTTTATAAAACTGTAATATCAATATAGCTATAGTTTAAGTAATAAATGTAATTAAGGAGCAATAAAATGCTTGTACTCCTACACTAAGAAGGTTAGGTTAGGTCGTGTTTTTCAATACAGCTTTTGAGGTAAACTCTAGTATTCACAATATTTTGGTGCGATTCTGGCGATTAAGTGCATTACGTACTAAGCCAGTAGTCAGGATTGTACTTATTACATTTAGTATTAAAACATACTGTCTTTTCAGAGGAGGGGCTGTTCTCCGACACCCACCCCACACTTCCCGTTTTCTATGTCACGCTGCTATGAACACATGCATGAGCAAACTGACTCGAGCGAGGGAAGTATTAAACACCTCTCCTCTCTTGCCCATTTTATGCAAAACCCCACTTGTTCGTTATCGCCAATAAGCCTACACATGTGGGAAGGACCAGACACATGTGGGTGGTTCAGAAGGACCAGACACATGTGGGTGGTTCAGAAGGACCAGACACATGTGGGTGGTTCAGAAGGACCAGACACATGTGGGTGGTTCAGAAGGACCAGACACATGTGGGAGGTTCAGAAGGACCAGACACATGTGGGTGGTTCAGAAGGACCAGACACATGTGGGTGGTTCAGAAGGACCAGACACATGTGGGTGGTTCAGAAGGACCAGACACATGTGGGTGGTTCAGAAGGACCAGACACATGTGGGAGGTTCAGAAGGACCAGACACATGTGGGTGGTTCAGAAGGACCAGACACATGTGGGAGGTTCAGAAGGACCAGACACATGTGGGTGGTTCAGAAGGACCAGACACATGTGGGTGGTTCAGAAGGACCAGACACATGTGGGTGGTTCAGAAGGACCAGACACATGTGGGAAGGACCAGACACATGTGAAATAATTAATAGACTAAGACTGATACTTACTTAATTATTTATATTAATTAATATCAAATTATTACTAAGCGTAAATCAAAACGATATCAAATTTAACGTACATGAGTTTGGGGATAAGTGAGTTAAGAACACCCGTATAAATAACCGGTGTTCTTTGTATGGGAAAAATGGTAATGACATATAATCGATTCATCATTATACTACCAATCAATAAATTAAAACAGTCATAACCGCTCTGGTAAAATGTAAAGGAACCCGAGAACACAAAGTCTAATTATGCTAGATTCGTTTAACTCTTCTCTTGAGCTGGGAAAGTATTTTCATTTGATGAACTCACAGCAAGCTTGGTGTCTGCCGCGGTCTTGCAATTCTTTTTAATCAACCAATGTCTCTGTTACAATCTCTCCCCTCACAGTTCATGCAATTAATTATTCACTATACGTTCGTTTGTGCGTTGAAGACCGTCAGCATCTCACAAACGCTCATGATAGGAAACTAAGTGGAATTATTGGTCAGAGCCTCGAAGTGTAAATTTCTGGGGAACAACCCGAATGTGAAGTATAACGTCCCTCTACCCCGGAGTTGACGTCCCTCTACCCCGGAGTTGACGTCCCTCCACCCCGGAGTTGACGTCCCTCCAACCAGGAGTTGACGTCCCTCCACCCCGGAGTTGACGTCCCTCCACCCTGGAGTTGACGTCCCTCCACCACGGAGTTGACGTCCCTCCACCCAGGAGTTGACGTCCCTCCACCCCGGAGTTGACGTCCCTCCACCCCGGAGTTGACGTCCCTCCACCCCGAAGTTGACGTCCCTCCACCCCGGAGTTGACGTCCCTCCACCCCGGAGTTGACGTCCCTCTACCCCGGAGTTGACGTCCCTCCACCCCGGAGTTGACGTCCCTCCACCCCGGAGTTGACGTCCCTCCACACCGAAGTTGACGTCCCTCCACCCCGGAGTTGACGTCCCTCCACCCCGGAGTTGACGTTCCTCCACACCGAAGTTGACGTCCCTCCACCCCGGAGTTGACGTCCCTCCACCCCGGAGTTGACGTCCCTCCACCCAGGAGTTGACGTCCCTCCACCCCGGAGTTGACGTCCCTCCACCCTGGAGTTGACGTCCCTCCACCACGGAGTTGACGTCCCTCCACCCCGGAGTTGACGTCCCTCCACCCCGGAGTTGACGTCCCTCCACCCCGGAGTTGACGTCCCTCCACCCCGAAGTTGACGTCCCTCCACCCCGGAGTTGACGTCCCTCCACCCCGGAGTTGACGTCCCTCTACCCCGGAGTTGACGTCCCTCCACCCCGGAGTTGACGTCCCTCCACCCCGGAGTTGACGTCCCTCCACACCGAAGTTGACGTCCCTCCACCCCGGAGTTGACGTCCCTCCACCCCGGAGTTGACGTTCCTCCACACCGAAGTTGACGTCCCTCCACCCCGGAGTTGACGTCCCTCCACCCCGGAGTTGACGTTCCTCCACACCGAAGTTGACGTCCCTCCACCCCGGAGTTGACGTCCCTCCACCCCGGAGTTGACGTTCCTCCACCCCGGAGTAGACGTCCCTCCACCCGGAGTTGACGTCCCTCCACCCCCGGAGTTGACGTCCCTCCACCCCGGCGTTGACGTCCTTCTACCCCGGAGTTAACGTCCCTCCACCCCGGAGTTGACGTTCCTCCACCCCGGAGTAGACGTCCCTCCACCCGGAGTTGACGTCCCTCCACCCCCGGAGTTGACGTCCCTCCACCCCGGCGTTGACGTCCCTCTACCCCTGAGTTGACGTCCCTCCACCCCGGAGCTGACGTCCCTCTACCCCGGAGTTGACGTCCCTCCACCCCGGAGTTGACGTCACTCCACCACGGAGTTGACGTCCCTCCACCCCAGAGTTGACGTCCCTCCACCCAGGAGTTGACGTCCCTCCACCCCGGAGTTGACGTCCCTCCACCCAGGAGTTGACGTCCCTCCACCCCTGAGTTGACGTCCCTCCACCCCGGCGTTGACGTCCCTCCACCCCGGAGTTGACGTCCCTCCACCCCGGAGCTGACGTCCCTCTACCCCGGAGTTGACGTCCCTCCACCCCGGAGTTGACGTTCCTCCACCCAGGAGTTGACGTCCCTCCACCACGGAGTTGACGTCCCTCCACCCCGGAGTTGACGTCCCTCCACCCAGGAGTTGACGTCCCTCCACCCCGGAGTTGACGTCCCTCCACCCAGGAGTTGACGTCCCTCCACCCCGGAGTTGACGTCCCTCCACCCAGGAGTTGACGTCCCTCCACCCCGGAGTTGACGTCCCTCCAACCAGGAGTTGACGTCCCTCCACCCCAGATTTGACGTCCCTCCACCCAGGAGTTGACGTCCCTCCACCCAGGAGTTGACGTCCCACCACCCCGGAGTTGACGTCCCTCCACCCCGGAGTTGACGTCCCTCCACCCCGGAGTTGACGTCCCTCCACCCAGGAGTTGACGTCCCTCCACCCCGGAGTTGACGTCCCTCCACCCAGGAGTTGACGTCCCTCCACCCAGGAGTTGACGTCCCTCCACCCCGGAGTTGACGTCCCTCCACCCCGAAGTTGACGTCAGTAGTGAAATATACGACTATGACCGCGCGCACCAGCTGCCAGCTGGCACTCCATGGAGTGCCAACCGACAGCTGGTGTGCAGGTGTGTAGTCGCACAGGTTTTGGGGGATTTTCGGGGAATTTTTGGCGCGTTTCGAACGCGTGTGAGCGTGTTGTGTTTGGGTATGTGGTCATGAAAGAGGGGAGGTCATGTTGTTGGGTGCCAGGTGGTGCGCGTCGCTCCCGTCCTCAAGTTTTTTTCGGGGAATTTCCCGGAAGTTCGGCGCGTGGCGGTCTTGAGTGGCGGGTGAGCAGGTGCGGCCCCCCACCCCGCGCGCGCGCGTGTCTAGTCAGGAAAGATGGGAGTAGTGTGAGAGTACGTGGTATAGTAAGTGATGGAGTAAGAAAATAGAAGGAAGAGTGAGGAATGAGTAAAAGAATATGTATGTGTGTTTTTGCGTAGCCTTAATCGTGAGTTAGTGTGTAGATGTGAGGAGAAGGCAACACTGTCTGTTATGTTGTTTTGGGTGTGGGTTGGATGGAGCTTCCCCTTCGTCTGGAGAGAGTGCTCTGGGCCATTATGTGGTTAGACAAACCATTAGCTCCCCCTACAGGAAGTCGCAAGTGTTGAGGGGTGAGAGAGCACTCTCCTGCAGAAGTTGGCCATTCCCTTGGGTCATTTGTCTTCAGAGTGTTGATGTTCGTCCCACGGCGACTCCCCATACACTGTGGATTTCCGGTAAGGAGGCGCGAGATACTTACAACAGACCTACACCTGTCAGCCATCAATCAATCACTCCCCACCCCTCATCCCCACCCGCCCCCATACCATCAACCATTGTTCCGTGCATTCTCTTTTAGTATGTGTAAGCTATATCGCAACGTGATCAACATGGTGAGAGCAATAACGAGGGAAAAGTAAACACATTATATAAATTTATTTCTTTATTAAACACTTAAGCGATTTACAACGATAATAATATTAATAATAATAATAATAATAATAATAATAATAATAATAATAATAATAATAATAAGACTTCTTCTTGGTGGTTTAGCTTGCAGACAGTTGTAGAAAGACCTTCATTCAGTCCATCGAACCTTCCCAACACGATAGTCAAGCAGTCAATCTGTAGAAAGTGGAAAAGGTTATAAGTTTTGTTGTTGTCAATGTTGTAAACATAAATACAGTCATTATTGTGTTCATCATTCAATCCTAACATAAAGTATTACTCACCGCACTATCATCCTAGCCAACTTCGTCACACAGCGTTTCACACTCAGCATCACTACCGTTTAAGCAGAATGTTCGCTTACACACAGGCATTTTCATCTGAGCGTAATTGAATTTCAACACTTTTTCATCATTCTTGCGAAAATGACCATATTTAAACGCTTCATCAAAGTGAAGCAGGGCGGCCTCTAAGCCTAGTCTGCAAAAATGATATGCAAAATAAACGGCGTAATTCCCACAGAAGTAACTATTCAAGGATTGAATCCTTTTCTTCATAATATATAGGGTATAGTCTTGGAAGTAAGACATAAACTCTTCGAAATATCTTGAATAAGACCCTATTGCAGGATTGGCATAGCTGTCTAGTATAACTATCTCGCTTCTACCTTCATCCTTATTTACATAGAATGTTATCCAATGCCCCATTTTATTACGAGAACCCGAGTCCAGAGTGTTCATTATGAACACCACAGGTCTTTTTTTATGTATTTTTGTCAGTATTTTCCAGACGTCATCAGCTAGGAAACATCCTAGATAGTCTACCCTAGCACCTAAATTACTTCTGATAGCCTCATTTATTTCCAAACAATTCATATTAGTATTTTATCCTCGCGTATCGCAAATAACGCGACGATCCGCGTTAATGCTGATCACACCTGTTGTAGACCCATAAACTAGAATGACTTTATTTCTAGCTACTCCACGTTTAAATTCCAAAGCGATCCTCAGATTACCACTTTTTTCAATCGGGATGGTGTCATCTATATCCTCAGGTTGTAAATTAAAGGCCAGTATGGTTCCACCATTCACATATGTGTCATAAGATAATATATTGTCTTTATCGAAGCCTAAGGCTTGTAATGCTGTGTAATACAACTTGGCGCAGTTATGAGGGAAGTCACACCCAATATTGACAATATTAGTGCTATTCTGTGATATTAATACTTTACTAAGCTCGCAGTTTTCCAAATAAAGCGGGCTGCGATTATATGCACCAGACACTGCCTCCATATCAAGGATGATCATATATAAATGTTCTGGTATAACAGTTCCCCACGGCTGGTCCATTGTTATAGAGCGCTGACCTGTGCCCAATATATACGTTTTGTATAAAGTTTTATTAAAAGTATACGTAATAGGAGAGTTGTTCTGCACCATGGCTTTATTAATGGCTACTAATCCTTCAGGGTAAGGCAATACCCGATCCACCCATAGTCGTGTAGACTTGATATTATATTTAAAATTAGCGTGTTCATTATCGCTGAGTATAAGCCACTTATCAGGTTGAAGTTCGAGCCGCACCCTGATGTCCACATTATCCAAAACGTATTCACTAACGGATGTGACATCCAGCATTAGTTTAAAACACGTATTCACGCCACTCGTTTTCATATCAGTCATACGTTGCTTCTCACTAGCCGAGGCATTAGTGAAATAACCAGCTTCAATTTTACCAGGATCGACTCGGTTAAAAAACTGTGACAGTTTATCATAACGGTTAGCCTTACACCCAGAAATCGTAGATAATAACTTTACGTATGACCAGAATGAGAATAATGAGCTGGTTTCAACTACTGTTTCGTTTAAATACACAATAGCGGATTTGAATAGAGTTTGCGATAATCCATTCACCAACGATGCGTTTTTAGCATCTCCTAAAGGCGTTATTCCATCTTCTTCGGTTAGATCAATAGTCAACTCCAAAGCTATAGATGATAAATCCACCAGTTGACCATTCACTCCCTTGATGATGAATTCCAGATAAGTGTCTGTAAACTTATTATTGACCCCAGAATTCACAGGTAATACATCCACAGTTTGTCTGCTGGCAATTGTTGATTCTACCAATCGAGGGGAAAATACTTTAGGAAAGGCTTCACTAACAGCAGCTGTATAATGTTCTAATGGCACCTGGAGGCCCAGACCGTTATATCCGGCCATGTTCGCGCTTTAGACAACACCAACCGAGTGAGAAGAAGTTATGACAACACATCATTATATTTCGCTTTAGTAAAACGTTTGATGTTTACTAATTTTTTGTTTGTTTGTTTATTCTTTTTCTGCACTCTTCCACCTATCATTTGCTTCCCTACTCCTTTCAATGTTTCAATTCCGCGTTTCTTAAGAGATTGTTTGAAAGTTTGTTTGTCATTATTAATATCGTCTAGTACGTTCTGCCCCAAGCTAAGCGCAGCCGGGGCCAGAGTCCTCATGATAAAGGGCGCTGCTCGACGCGCTATCCCGCTTAAAAAGGAAAATATTCCTCCTCCTCGCGTATAACGTCTACTACTGTTGAAAATCCATATATCATCAGTCCCTCCACCTCTAGGAGGGGTTAACAGAATGTATAATTCCTCAACAGAGGGGGGAATAAAGTGGACACGCATTTCTCCGCTTGTTTCAGACGAATGAGGAGTGGGGGGAAAGCGTTGGTGTTATATACCTCCTGCAACGGGGCGTACATGCAAGACTGCTATGGTGCACCCACGTTCATCAAAATGTATCAGGTTACCATCTTGATCCCTAACAGTGATGCTGACGCTATCTATCATGTTAGTGTTAAGACGCACATATAGTTTTTTATTGTTGCTGTTATCACTTCCATTTAGGGAGATTACATCCAAAATATTTACAGACTGGTTTCCATATCTAGTAGAAGAGATTCTATCGCAATAAACACACAGAATATCAACTCCTCCTCTAGGCATTGGCGGGAATAGACATGTGTTAACTACACTCGAGGCATACTGACGTTTTGCGAATATGTCATATTCTATTTCTGGAACTACGCCCAACACTTTCCCAAAAGCGGTTCCAAATGATAATGTAACTCTACTGATTTTTTATGCCCCGTTGCAGAGCTAATATTCTCATCACTAATCACAGTAGTGAACTTGTTTCGATTGGAGGAAGAATCATATTTAATAAAATGCGTTCCATATTTAGCTGAAAATTGTTTTAATGACTTTCCTAAAAAACTCAGTTTAGCATTACTTGAAAATATGGCCTCTATTTCTGTATTAATCGTGGTATTAATTTCTTTTATAGTTCCGGCTAAAACATCAGATGATAATAAATGCTTTGAATGCATGTATTTCCCCTCGCTCACTTTCTCATACGTAACGCCTACACGTATATATGCCTCGGGATTATCACGCTTAATAACGTAATGTGAAGTGGGGAGGAGTAATTTTTGTAGGCACATTTCATAACTCCTCCTGGGATCTAATTCTAGCTGGTTAAACAATCGATTTTGGAAAGATCCGGGGATGTTATTGGGGAATAAATGCGTATCTGATACGCTGGTGGCGTATATCACGTGAGTGTCCATCGCTCTATCTCCTTAGACCGCTTTTTGTCTAGTAAAGCCATCTACACATTACACCCTCATTTATATACACTCACCTGCTAATATACAATCCAGGAAGCTTTCCTTTTACTGTGAGGATCAATCTTGACAGTCGCCTTTCTCTTAACAGATGGAGGCTCATACACTTGACTGCTTGCCGTAGTATTACGGAATAAATCTCGCGATGTAGATGTTAGTGTGAAAAACAGTTGAGCAATGGGGAGTTTATCCGGTAGAAAAACTGATTTAAGCACAGTCATTTTATGTATAATGTCATTAATTATATGTATGCCAGATACTGGAGCTAATACATTTCCATTCAGATCCCAACGAACGATTCCGGTAGCATCATAATGGTTTAGCAAGGATCTCGCATATTCATGATCTCTCACTTTCAACTTCAAATCTATTAAATGTTTTATGGAAGGGTTGGTATGCAACTGAGGAGGAGGAGGTGGTTTGACAGTAAGATGACGAGCAACCGCTTTCACAGTGGGGTAGGCAGGGCTGTGTGCAGCTTTCCGGTTGTCCACTATTTTACGCGGTACGAGATAAAAGGCTTTCATTTTACTTACTGAACAACCGTGTAATTAAACTAGCCGCAATCGGTAAAATAATGGATAAAATACTGCCTCCTCGTTTGCTGGTTAATATCTGTTTCTTAGTTGACACAGAAGGTTTCTTACAGGCTAGTGACCGAATAAGCAATTTATATTTTTTCAACTTTTTAACGACCTTGTCAGGCACGGGCAATTTTTTTTTTAAAAAGTTATTAAAAATTTCTGATAAACAATTTATATGTGGTTTCTTCAATTTTTCAATCAACTGCTTTCTCGAGGAATACTGAAGTTTTGATAATAGTTGGATCAATTCCTTGTATTTATAAACTAAGGGCTTCTTCATTATAAATGTAATATCTCAGCAGCATCAATCCATTGATCGAATGATCGATCATAACCTGCGTACCGAACTTTATACTGAAGTTTGCCAGAGACTCTGCGTTGTCCCAATACCTTCTCAATATTAAAGGTTTGAGGCAAATGTGTTGGTGTTAATTCTTGTTTATAGAAGCCACCATCAATTTCTTTCCCATTCAGATCTTTTAGAAAGTATAAAGGGATGTGTTGTCTCCGATCAATACGTGTAACTGTAAAGATCTCTCGGGTGTTCTGCTGCTTAAACCCTTTCTTAAACTTGGAAATGCGATCAGATAGAGTGATGCGTACTGTATCACCAACACTCAATCGTGGAATGACAGCTCTCTTTGTTTTGCTCGGGCTTTTATACATTAAATCAAATTGTTTGGCGTGTTCGCTGGGCGATGATAGAGCGTGCACCTCCGCAGGTGTCTTCCCCTTCAATCCTCTGTGTGGGGTTAAATTATATGTTTTCACAATATCTGGTAGAGCCTGCATGTATTTTAAAGTGTTGCGCGCCGTCATAAACTTGTAAAGTTTACCTTTTAAAGTACGTATGAACCGCTCAGCGATTGAAGCTTTAGTCTCCTGAGAAAATACACTCTATAACCGTACTTTCCTTGCTGCCAGCATTTTTTTCATAGTGGCGTTATAAAATTCTCCACCTCGATCAGAATTAATTTTGCGCACTCCTTGAGAATGAGGTGAATCTAGAATTAAAGCTAGAGCATTAGTGGTGCTTTTCCCATCCTTAGCGCGTAAGGGTACTACTTGGGCGTACCTGGAGAAAATATCTACGCATACGAGTAAATATTTCACTCCATCATTATGTTTGTCCAATAAACTCATCTCGGCCAAGTCTATAGCTTGAAATAGTCGCGGTTTAGGGCTTAACACCCGACGCCGAGGGAATTTATGTGGTTGTAAATAATGCAACGTATAGGAGTCAGAGCTTTTCAGATAGTCCTTTACATCGGCTAGAGTTATACTAGAGTTAATTAATTTGGCGGCCTTATACAATCTCTGTACCCCTCCAAGCCCTCCGCTAGATGAGGGATCGTTATATACTCCTTCCAGTACATCTTTCTTGCTCACCATTGGTAAACTATCTCATAGGGCGGTTCGTGAACAATATTACCGCGTAATGTTATCGTAGATGGAGTGTTCGAGCCCAGATCTACTAGCAAATAGCCGTAGGGTTGACTAATAACTTGCTTATATAACTCTACAAATTTCTTTGAATCCACTTTCCCAAATATTTGTCGTCCGAGTGTTTCAATTTGTGACAGGTCTCGTGATTTAACCAATATGAAATGAGAAGCATTTAAACTAATATTCCTCGAATATTTACCAGGAAAAAATATATTTTGAGTAATCAATATGACGGAAACCGTGAAATGTCGGCCCCTAGTAAACATGTCTGATACGATTTTTGAATTCGCAGACTCTGTAAAAAGGTCATCGTAGATTACTAAGATATGCGAGTCATTATCTACTCGCTCTTCCACAGGATCAATAATGGTTGAATGCTCGATCAGCTTCCCTTTAATTTGTGGATCTGATCGTAATTCAGAGTAACCTCCTCCGCATATGATTATTGAGGAGAACTTGTGTTGATACTTCCTTACAAGTTTACTGCACAAGTAGGATTTTCCGCTGTTTGAATAACCAGCGATAATAACACGAGATGGTTCTCTGAAAATATCTAGATGTTCCGCATGGATTATATCATAGGAACTATCCATGATTAATGCTTCGTTAAGACTGCTAAAAACTAAGGAACTGAGGTGGTATTTATACAAACATAGTCATTTACAGGTGTTTATTCACATATTTTATGTACAGCAACATCATTTTTAAAACTAAACATAGTTCTTACAGTTCACAAACAATAATATTAAACAGCATAGTTCTTACAGTTCACAAACAATAATATTAAACAGCATAGTTCTTACAGTTCACAAACAATAATATTAAACAGCTTATTTTAAAACTAAACATAGTTCTTACAGAACACAAACAATAATATTAAACATCCTATTCATTTAGTATACAAAGTTCTAGTCATATTGGCATCCATCTTAATACTACCTAACAATTGTACAACATAAAATCTAGCGAGGGTTGAATAGTTTCTGAGCTGTAGCATCGCGTTTGCTCCAGGGATGGAATATTGGGTAGAGTCTCTGTGCTTGCTCTACTTCCTCCTCTTCCATAAACACTTCTTCTTCCATCTCCTCCTCCTCTCTCACTTCTACATCCATCTCATCATCATTGTTATTAGGAATATCAGGATGACCATACGCTAGGGACTGTGTGGGGCTTAAAATGTAGCGTTTATCGTCAAATGCTGACAATCCTCTGCAGGTACTGCGACATGTACAAATCTTTCCTTGCACGTTGCGTATAGATCTCGACACATACCTGATTGAAGTGTTTGTTTCAAGAGTGTGTTGAAATGAGTCATGTGAGAGTTTCTCTTGTAGATGGTAAGGTACGCCCTTACACTTACAAGTGTGCTCCCCATCATGTGTGGTGAACGAATATGTTTTAGGTCTGAGAGCAATTAACTGGTTAATAATCTTAGAGCCTATTTCAGACTTGAGCAATCCTAGTTCACCTTCTCGCGCTTTAGAGTAGGATGGATGTGTGACATTAAAATTGCTAAAATCCATACAGTCGAAGAGAGGAGACTTATTCAACTCTTCAAACACATCCTGACAGTCCAGTTTAATGATGAAAGAGTCTGTGTCTGTATATAACAGACTCGCTTTATCCCCATACGCAGGTTTGACAACATCATACCAGAACTCATAGAGTCGCCTCTTAGCAATTTGAAGTATATGGTAACCCAGATACGTAGGAGTGTTGACTAGGAGAGACTTCTGCTTGATAGTACATATCACACGATCCTTACTTAACAAAAGACTCCGCTTGAAGAATGGGTTTCGAGCATGTTTCAGGAAATGACTACGATCTGTGACCAAATAGTGTTTGTTCCCATATTTAGATACATCTGTGAGACTCTTTCCATATATAGAGTTTGATACGAGTTTGAAAGCCTTTTTTTTTATCGCGCATTTGGTACTGGCTCGTTCACGAACATTGGTTTCAATGAAGTCTTTAAGGTAACTCTCCTGCTCGAATTCGTAGATGTCGTGAACTTTAGCTACTTCTAATCCAATGCGCATGAGCAACTGTAACAAGTCCAGACTAACGAGGTAATCTTTCTGAGGAAGGTGAGAAGCAATTAATTTAGTGTTGTTTTTAGGCAGTCCACGACTTTCTTCTGTAAGAATATTCTTACTGTAGGGTGAAATGTGATCCTCAGTAATGCATGTATGTGAAAGAATTAGGGGCAGTTCATCTGTATACCTAGCTACCTCAGGTCGGACCTGGAGTGTATCACACAACACCCAATACCCCTTGGTCCCGTCACACGGGACATTCTCCAAACCTTGCTCCAGCAGTACGTCACGCTCATCATGTGTCAGTTTCCGGATCCCACCCCGCGGGAGTAGTTCAGTCATACACGCCCCGTAAAGACTATTAAAGTCTAAGTAGATGATGTAGCTACTATCTTCCCCTAGATCTAAGCCTGTGTGCCTGTTCTCCACATTCGTGTACTGTCTCGTCACACTGGTGAACCCACCTCGGAGATTCCGACGAAGTAAATCATATAACAATGGGTCTGACACAACATCAAGTTGAACTTTCGATTTAAGCAAGAACGCATCCCAAGCAAATGAGGGTAAAGAAATGTAGTGTGAAATGTCTAATTTGTAGAGAGCAAGCATGGTGTCTCGCCAGACTGTGAACACATCGGCTAGTAATCCTGTGTCCACTTTGAGGTAAAGGAGCAGATACTCCCCTATGTTGCGACATTTAGCCAAATCAAAAATTTCTAAGGCTTGTTTATAATCTGTTTCTGACAACTCTTCGTCTTTTAGTGTATTGTAAAACTTATCACGAGAAGGGAGTTGTGGTTCATCTAACACACTCATAGAGGATAAATAATCATAGCAGAATGATTGTTTACCCGTGAGCAGTTTTGGGATGGCCGCTTTATTTACCCCTTTTAACATAGCCAAAGTGAATGTGGTAGGTTTCCCACTATCAATATGATCCTTGGCTATTCTTCCTAGCGAGCCGTTGAGAAGGGCTAAACTATCCAAAAATCTTAAGTTGTTCACATCAACTTTCATAAATTTAAATCCATCCTTGGCTAATATATCTATTTCACTCCCTTGTCGATCTCTCATCTCGTTTAGAATTACTCCTAAATCATAGGAAGCGTTGTGGGAAAAAGTGTATAGGAACTTGTATGAATTTATACATTGCAAATTACATCTATCACAGTAAGCTGCTTGATAATTGTGGAATCTTACTGTGTGGTCGTGATGACGGACTTTGATTACATCTTCTCCGTTAAAAGGTACATCGCAGAGTTCACAGGTTGTTTTTGTCTCAAATATCGCCTGCTGTTGCTGTGACATGTGAAGTTCATAGGATGCTAACCCCTTCTTGATTCGTGCCCATGACGCTTCTAGCGTGGTTACAAAGTGATTGACCGCATCTTTACCCAAATAAGTATTTTTCTCAACAATATTCTTCTGTCTGTCAATGATGATGTACGCATACGCCACTGCGTTGTGACGTGTTTCTATCATTCCCTTAGGGTTCGAGCGGTCTAGCATGCACTCAAAGTCATAAAAGCACATGTGACTAGGACCATAACCCCGTCCATAGTTACGGAAAGTAATCTTCCTCTCTGGTGGGTAGAATTTGAGAGTTTGATGTACTTTGCATGTACTTTCATGGCTCTGCATGCTATCTGCAGGGAGTGATATTAAACAACAATGACAGAAGCTGTGATGACTTGGGATTAGATCTGGATTGTTGCTCATATTACGTACATATTGGTTAAAATCCTTAATTAATACTAAATGTTGAGCTTCCAACATCAGCAATGGTATGACATCTGTATATCCTCCTCTTCCCTTCCTAGCCAGTGTAATGTAGTGTCGTTGTTGTCGTCTAGCATTTTCATCTCTTTCTAGTGAATAGATGAATATACTGACTTTATTCATTTTCTCTACCTTGAGAATATCCTCAAACGTCACTGCAGAATTGACATCTGCTGGCCATTTCATGTGTCTGAGACACCAACTAGCATTCACAGATCTAGCGCGAATATTATCTAGGTGCATTCCCTTAGCTAAACATTTATAAGCTGCAACACACTGCATAAGGCAGATATCTGCCTCTCCCTCTGGATTGAAAACCAACTGCTTTCCACGCAAGCCTTTAGGATAGTCTACATGCGAGCCTAATCTTATCGGATGTTCTATCTGACCACAGTTAATGTAAAACCCGGTGAGCCGCTCAACCAAGACATTGGACCCTTCCTTCGCTTCCAGATACTGTGATATTTTCTCTGTCAATTCATCAGCCCAAAAATCAATAAGAGTTTCTACTTCCTCTAGAGTAATTCTTTGCCCCTCACCTCGTATGGGAAAGCCGTCGTTATTTATAGGATCCAATAGATTATCCTCACCGTCTTGTTGTACATTTAAATTTCTCACAATTAGAGTGATGTCTGGGTAAATTAGGAGGAATGGGTGTCGTGGAGAGAAGAGGGCGCGTATCTCATTAACGAAAAAATCCCTGTATGTTCGCAGATAGAGTCCTGGGGAGGTGTTAACATGTTCTGGTATGGAGAATGAAAGCCGGACATAGCTGCCGTTATAGTTGTCAATTCGATCCAGCAGCTGAGGTTGAATTTCTAGCGCAGGTGGAGGGGAGGGGGAAAGAGGTGGAGGGGGTGATGGGATAGGGCTGGGAGGGGTGGGGGGTGGTGATAACCCTCCCCCTCCGAGATGAATGGGTGAGACCGCTGGCTCAGCTACTACGCCAGACGGTGCTAATAAGTCAGAATTGACAGACGCTGGCGGGTCAAGGTCACGGTCTGCTGAGCTGTCGTCTGAGTCACTGTCTGAGATGAAAATGGTACGATTCTCACCACTGCTGCTGCTGCTGCTGCTGTTGCTGTCATAGCTGTCGCTGATTGATTGGGGTATGGGGCTGGGGGAGGAACGGGGGGTTGAGTGAGGGCGTGAACGAGACCTCCTCCTCCCCTCCCTGTGAGAGCCGGAAGTGGCTACTGTCCGCCCTGCTGTGTCACTCTCACTGCCACTGCTGCTGCAGCTGTCGCTGGATGCCAAATCTATGAGTATGTATGAATTCGTAACATCGTGTTAACAGGGGGCGATACGGTCTCGTAGCCTCCCATCTGGCGGCGTGGCTGAGCCTGATGAAGGGGTGGGGGGTGGCCGCGAGTGAGATGTGCACTCCTTAGCTCAGTGTGTGAGGAATGGGGTATAGGCTCGATGACGTCGATCTGTTCCCTCCGTCGATTGAGGTATGGATTATAACCTGAAATGGAACAAATGATATTCAGCATGGGTGAATGGGGAAAAATATGTTTATTATTATGCATGTGTGTTCGCTTGCAAGTGGATGAAATACAGATACGAGAAGTGTATTTTATATGCTACCTACGTTTATGTGAAGTTTCATTCCGGCGATGACCTCCTCGCGGGGTGGGTGAGCAATAAGGACACTTCACGGTTTTGTAAACTGAAATTGGAAAGAACATATTTAACTGTGTGGAATGTAATAGCTCGAATGAGAAAATATTCTCACACTATAGTAGTTTACACGCGATATTTCACCTGTGGATGCCATAAAATGAACTGTGGAATATTAAATATGAATAACACTCACGGTTATCACAGAAAATCTGCTGACATCGCTTGCATTTGATGTCGTAATGTCCTAGGGGCGGTTTTTCACAGCTAGCGCATTGCAGTCGACACACTTGATTCGGTGATGGAATATAAAACACTCCGCATTTCATGCATGCTGTAGAGCTTCGCCTTTCCATGACATGGAGCTGTATGACGCGTGTGTAGCGGATGAAGTCTCGCAGGGAACTGGCGGGGCGTTTGTGTGTGAGGGGAGTGAAACGACCTGGGTCAATGAGAAGTGATTGATGGGTGACAGGTGAGGGTCTGTCTGTCTGTCGGCAGGAGTAAGTACCTCGCGCCTCCTTACCGGAATCCACAGTGTATGGGGACCCGCCGTGGGACGAACATCAACACTCTGAAGAGAACGAAAATCCCCGCGACATTGAAAAACGCTTTAGGTAATGGTACACTCCCCTCCTGCAGGAGACTTTGCCCTCATCCTCACACACACACACACACACACACACACACACACACACACACACACACACACACACACACACACACACACACACACACACACACACACACACACACACACACACACACACACTTAGCTCTTCCTGTAGGGGACGTTAATGGTTTGTCTAACCACATAATGACCCAGAGCACTCTCTCCCGACGAAGGGGAAGCTCCATCCAACCCACACCCAAAACAACATAACAGGCCGTGCTGCCTTCTCCTCTCATCTACACACTAACTCACGATCAACTCTTTTACTCCTTCCTCCATCTTCCTTCTATTTTCTTACTCTATCACTTGCTAAACACACATATTCATTTCACTCCTTCCTCTTACTCCACCACTTACTCGCGCGCGCGCGGGGTGGGGGGCCGCACCTGCTCACCCGCCACTCAAGACCGCCACGCGCCGAACTTCCGGGAAATTCCCCGAAAAAAACTTGAGGACGGGAGCGACGCGCACCACCTGGCACCCAACAACATGACCTCCCCTCTTTCATGACCACATACCCAAACACAACACGCTCACACGCGTTCGAAACGCGCCAAAAATTCCCCGAAAATCCCCCAAAACCTGTGCGACTACACACCTGCACACCAGCTGTCGGCTGGCACTCCATGGAGTGCCAGCTGGCAGCTGGTGCGCGCGGTCGTAGTCGTATATTTCACTACTACTGACGTCCCTCCACCCCGGAGTTGACGTCCCTCCACCCCGGAGTTGACGTCCCTCTTCCCCGGAGTTGACGTCCCTCCACCCCGGAGTTGACGTCCCTCCACCCCGGAGTTGACGTCCCTCCACACCGAAGTTGACGTCCCTCCACCCCGGAGTTGACGTCCCTCCACCCCAGAGTTGACGTTCCTCCACACCGAAGTTGACGTCCCTCCACCCCGGAGTTGACGTCACTCCACCCCGGAGTTGACGTCCCTCCACCCCGGAGTTGACGTCCCTCCACCCCGGAGTTGACGTCCCTCCACCCTGGAGTTGACGTCCCTCCACCACGGAGTTGACGTCCCTCCACCCCGGAGTTGACGTCCCTCCACCCCGGAGTTGACGTCCCTCCACCCCGGAGTTGACGTCCCTCCACCCCGAAGTTGACGTCCCTCCACCCCGGAGTTGACGTCCCTCCACCCCGGAGTTGACGTCCCTCTACCCCGGAGTTGACGTCCCTCCACCCCGGAGTTGACGTCCCTCCACACCGAAGTTGACGTCCCTCCACCCCGGAGTTGACGTCCCTCCACCCCGGAGTTGACGTTCCTCCACACCGAAGTTGACGTCCCTCCACCCCGGAGTTGACGTCCCTCCACCCCGGAGTTGACGTCCCTCTTCCCCGGAGTTGACGTCCCTCCACCCCGGAGTTGACGTCCCTCCACCCCGGAGTTGACGTCCCTCCACACCGAAGTTGACGTCCCTCCACCCCGGAGTTGACGTCCCTCCACCCCAGAGTTGACGTTCCTCCACACCGAAGTTGACGTCCCTCCACCCCGGAGTTGACGTCCCTCCACCCCGGAGTTGACGTCCCTCCACCCCGGAGTTGACGTCCCTCCACCCCGGAGTTGCCGTCCCTCCACCCTGGAGTTGACGTCCCTCCACCACGGAGTTGACGTCCCTCCACCCCGGAGTTGACGTCCCTCCACCCCGGAGTTGACGTCCCTCCACCCCGGAGTTGACGTCCCTCCACCCCGAAGTTGACGTCCCTCCACCCCGGAGTTGACGTCCCTCCACCCCGGAGTTGACGTCCCTCTACCCCGGAGTTGACGTCCCTCCACCCCGGAGTTGACGTCCCTCCACCCCGGAGTTGACGTCCCTCCACACCGAAGTTGACGTCCCTCCACCCCGGAGTTGACGTCCCTCCACCCCGGAGTTGACGTTCCTCCACACCGAAGTTGACGTCCCTCCACCCCGGAGTTGACGTCCCTCCACCCCGGAGTTGACGTTCCTCCACACCGAAGTTGACGTCCCTCCACCCCGGAGTTGACGTCCCTCCACCCCGGAGTTGACGTTCCTCCACCCCGGAGTAGACGTCCCTCCACCCGGAGTTGACGTCCCTCCACCCCCGGAGTTGACGTCCCTCCACCCCGGCGTTGACGTCCTTCTACCCCGGAGTTAACGTCCCTCCACCCCGGAGTTGACGTTCCTCCACCCCGGAGTAGACGTCCCTCCACCCGGAGTTGACGTCCCTCCACCCCCGGAGTTGACGTCCCTCCACCCCGGCGTTGACGTCCCTCTACCCCTGAGTTGACGTCCCTCCACCCCGGAGCTGACGTCCCTCTACCCCGGAGTTGACGTCCCTCCACCCCGGAGTTGACGTCACTCCACCACGGAGTTGACGTCCCTCCACCCCGGAGTTGACGTCCCTCCACCCAGGAGTTGACGTCCCTCCACCCCGGAGTTGACGTCCCTCCACCCAGGAGTTGACGTCCCTCCACCCCTGAGTTGACGTCCCTCCACCCCGGCGTTGACGTCCCTCCACCCCGGAGTTGACGTTCCTCCACCCCGGAGCTGACCTCCCTCTACCCCGGAGTTGACGTCCCTCCACCCCGGAGTTGACGTCCCTCCACCCAGGAGTTGACGTCCCTCCACCCCGGAGTTGACGTCCCTCCACCCAGGAGTTGACGTCCCTCCACCCCTGAGTTGACGTCCCTCCACCCCGGCGTTGACGTCCCTCCACCCCGGAGTTGACGTCCCTCCACCCCGGAGCTGACGTCCCTCTACCCCGGAGTTGACGTCCCTCCACCCAGGAGTTGACGTCCCTCCACCACGGAGTTGACGTCCCTCCACCCCGGAGTTGACGTCCCTCCACCCAGGAGTTGACGTCCCTCCACCCCGGAGTTGACGTCCCTCCACCCAGGAGTTGACGTCCCTCCACCCCGGAGTTGACGTCCCTCAACCCAGGAGTTGACGTCCCTCCACCCCGGAGTTGACGTCCCTCCAACCAGGAGTTGACGTCCCTCCACCCCGGAGTTGACGTCCCTCCACCCAGGAGTTGACGTCCCTCCACCCAGGAGTTGACGTCCCTCCACCCAGGAGTTGACGTCCCACCACCCCGGAGTTGACGTCCCTCCACCCCGGAGTTGACGTCCCTCCACCCCGGAGTTGACGTCCCTCCACCCAGGAGTTGACGTCCCTCCACCCAGGAGTTGACGTCCCTCTACCCCGGAGTTGACGTCCCTCCACCCCGGAGTTGACGTCCCTCCACCCCGGAGTTGACGTCCCTCCACACCGAAGTTGACGTCCCTCCACCCCGGAGTTGACGTCCCTCCACCCCGGAGTTGACGTTCCTCCACACCGAAGTTGACGTCCCTCCTCCCCGGAGTTGACATCCCTCCACCCCGGAGTTGACGTTCCTCCACACCGAAGTTGACGTCCCTCCACCCCGGAGTTGATGTCCCTCCACCCCGGAGTTGACGTTCCTCCACCCCGGAGTAGACGTCCCTCCACCCGGAGTTGACGTCCCTCCACCCCCGGAGTTGACGTCCCTCCACCCCGGCGTTGACGTCCTTCTACCCCGGAGTTAACGTCCCTCCACCCCGGAGTTGACGTTCCTCCACCCCGGAGTAGACGTCCCTCCACCCGGAGTTGACGTCCCTCCACCCCCGGAGTTGACGTCCCTCCACCCCGGCGTTGACGTCCCTCTACCCCTGAGTTGACCTCCCTCCACCCCGGAGCTGACGTCCCTCTACCCCGGAGTTGACGTCCCTCCACCCCGGAGTTGACGTCACTCCACCACGGAGTTGACGTCCCTCCACCCCGGAGTTGACGTCCCTCCACCCAGGAGTTGACGTCCCTCGACCCCGGAGTTGACGTCCCTCCACCCAGGAGTTGACGTCCCTCCACCCCTGAGTTGACGTCCCTCCACCCCGGCGTTGACGTCCCTCCACCCCGGAGTTGACGTCCCTCCACCCCGGAGCTGACCTCCCTCTACCCCGGAGTTGACGTCCCTCCACCCCGGAGTTGACGTCCCTCCACCCAGGAGTTGACGTCCCTCCACCCCGGAGTTGACGTCCCTCCACCCAGGAGTTGACGTCCCTCCACCCCTGAGTTGACGTCCCTCCACCCCGGCGTTGACGTCCCTCCACCCCGGAGTTGACGTCCCTCCACCCCGGAGCTGACGTCCCTCTACCCCGGAGTTGACGTCCCTCCACCCAGGAGTTGACGTCCCTCCACCACGGAGTTGACGTCCCTCCACCCCGGAGTTGACGTCCCTCCACCCAGGAGTTGACGTCCCTCCACCCCGGAGTTGACGTCCCTCCACCCAGGAGTTGACGTCCCTCCACCCCGGAGTTGACGTCCCTCAACCCAGGAGTTGACGTCCCTCCACCCCGGAGTTGACGTCCCTCCAACCAGGAGTTGACGTCCCTCCACCCCGGAGTTGACGTCCCTCCACCCAGGAGTTGACGTCCCTCCACCCAGGAGTTGACGTCCCTCCACCCAGGAGTGTACGTCCCACCATCCCGGAGTTGACGTCCCTCCACCCCGGAGTTGACGTCCCTCCACCCCGGAGTTGACGTCCCTCCACCCAGGAGTTGACGTCCCTCCACCCAGGAGTTGACGTCCCTCCACCCAGGAGTTGACGTCCCTCCACCCCGGAGTTGACGTCCCTCCACCCAGGAGTTGACGTCCCTCCAACCCGGAGTTGACGTCCCTCCACCCAGGAGTTGACGACCCTCCACCCAGGAGTTGACTTCCCTCCACCCCGGAGTTGGGAGAGCCGGTTCCTGGTTACTGAATTTTAATTGCTAATTTATCGGCCCACACATGCTTAAACATATGGTCAGTCAGCTAACACCGAATAAAAGTAGAGCTATAAAATTATACAATTATAAAATATAAACGATTTTGGAGGAGGTATAAATCCATGATGAACATCATTATGAGATATATGAAAAGCTTTAAACTCAGCTACCTAGGAAGTCAGATCAGCCAAAAGAAACTACGAAAAACAACTTGCTCAAAACATAAAAAAACTAAAACAAAGTTGTCCTATGCCTATATAAGAAGTAAAACTAAACAAAAGACTTCTAGGGTAGGACCCTAGAAAGATGAAACTAACCAAATTATAATGGACGATAAAAGGGTAGCAAGAACTCTGAATGAATACTTTACATCAGTATTTACACTAGAAAGATTAGATGACATCCCAATACCCACACAATTGTTTGAAGGAGGTGAAGAGAACGAATTAAGAGATATACCCATAACGGGCGACATTACCAGGAAGAGCACTGACAATCTATGATACTCAAACACCCCAGGTATGGATGGAATTAAATCCAAACCCGTAAAGGAACTGGTAGAGGAACTATACCTACAACTGAAACTCATTTTCAGAAAATCTCTGGGCCACGGGATAGTTTCCCTAGATTGGAAATATACATATGTCACCCCTTTAAGTTCAAGTACGTTTATTGAGACAATGATACCTCTCAAAAGGATAGAGTAGCTTGGGCTATTTCTACCCTCCATTGTCACCCCCTATTTCCCCCAAAGAAGGCAGAAAGCTCAGTAGAAAACTGATTTGACATCACACATCTGTAAGCTCATGAGGAGAATCGTAAGGGATAGAATCATCCACCATCTCAGTGAGCAATCTTGTAAAATCAACACAACATAGGTTTGTTAAAAATAGATCACATTTTTTGAAACGGTAACGAGCTACCCAGACAAAGGATTTCCAGCAGATGTAGTATATATGGACTTTGACAATGCTTTTGATACAAGATACCACATGAAAGACTAGCGAGGAAATTAGACACATGGGGTAAAAGGTATAACACTAAAATGAATAAAACAATGGTTAAAACAAAGAAAACAAAAGATCATGCTAAATGGAAAGGAATCTGACTGGAGAAATGTGGTGAATAGGGTACCACAGCGTGTAGACTGGCGTTGGGCGGGTGTTGCTAGGGGAAACACTTAGGGGGAGTTCATGCTCTCACACCACAAAATACCTTGTTGATAGGCAATATAATAAACATTTTCCACAACTCAGATGTGTGACTCAGTAATAGTGACACAAGTGTCTGACTCAGTGTGAGTGACCGATTATGCGTGCTTTAGCACGAGTGATGCTGTATTGATCAATCAATGGCAGATGCGCAGTAACAATGACTAAATTCAAGTGATTCAAAGTGAGTTACTCAGATTGAGTGATTTCATGAGGGTGAATCAGAATGAGGAACTATGTAGGAGTGACTTTGTATGATTCAGTATAAATGAATCAGTGTGAGTGACTTATTGTAAGCGACTCAATAAAAGTGATTATATCAGTAAGTCAATGAGACTCAGTATGAGTGTCTCAGGATGAGTGACTCAAAACAAGTGAGTCAGTGTGACTCAATATGAGTGCCTCAGAATGAGTGACTCAGCATGAGTCATACAAAATGGTGTGCGGGGCCTGGACTCAAACAGGAGGACATTATCCGTGATGTGGGCTTAGTCTCCATAGTAATGATTAACATGCTTGGTTCTGGAGAGTTTTATGTAGCTGCTGCACATCTCCCACAATATATGGGTGATGTCCAGGCCTTCACCTGGTGAAATGTTGAGGTGTTTTATGAGTTGTGATCTTTCCCACAGGGAGGGACGACTGCTGTCTGCCAGGTGTGACATGACTACTGACGGAGGTGAGTAATCTCTCCCACAGGGAGGGGCAGCTGGTGTCTGCCTGGTGTGACATGACTACTGACGGAGGTGAGTAATCTCTCCCACAGGGAGGGGCAGCTGGTGTCTGCCTGGTGTGACATGACTACTGACGGAGGTGAGTGATCTCTCCCACAAGGAGGGACAGCTGCTGTCTGCCTGGTGTGACATGACTACTGACGGAGATTAGTTGTCTCTCCTGCTGCAGTCGTACTGATGGTATTATTTGTTGTAGTGATGGTCACAGTTACAACTTTAGGGAAGTTATGTTGGAAAAACTTCCTACCAGTATGTAAAATCCACTGACCACTACATGGAACTGATAAGTTATTATAACCTAGCTGGTTGAATAACTTTGTCCGGTTTTAGATACCCATTACCGTGAAGAGTGTAATATGTTCTGTATCCGGCAACCATTGCCGTCCAGAGTGCAATATGTTCTGTATAAGAACATTAGAACATAGGAATAAAGGTAACTGCAGAAGGCCTATTGACCCATACGAGGCAGCTCCAATTTATATACACCCAATCTCATTCATATATTTCTAACCTACGCTTGAAACCATTAAGAGATCCTACTTCTATTATGTTACACAGTAATTGGTTCCTCAAATAAAAAATCCTGTTATCGAACCAGTTTTTACCCAGTTTGTTCCTAAATCTAAGCAAATCTAATTTAAACCCATTATTTCCTGTTCTGTCTTGTGGTGATACTTTTAATACCTTATTAAAATCCCCTTTGTTATGTCCATTCATCCACTTGTACACCTCTATCATGTCACTCCTAATTTTTTGCCTTTCTAGATAATGTAATTTTAGTTTTGTCAATCTTTCTTCATATGACAGGTTACTAATTTGCGGGATTAACTTCGTCATCCTACGGTGGACGCGTTCTGATGAATTTATATCCATTCTGTAGTATAGAGACCAAAATTGGACTGCATAATCTAAATGGGGTTAACAAGAGCAAGATATAGCTGAAGAACAACACCAGGTGTCTTATTACTAACGCTTAGATAAATAAATTCCAATGTCCTATTTGTCTTATTAAGAACATTTATGCATTGATTTTTTTGAGTTTTAAATTCTTACATATTATAAATCCCAGATCCCTTTCACAATCCGACTTCGCAATCTCAACACCATCTAGCTCGTATCTTGTAACTATATCATCATTACTTAGCCTCAAAACCTTAAATATGTCAGCATAAAACTGCATCTGCCACTCTTTTGACCATTTCAAAACCCTATTTAGATTGCCCTGAAGGGATAGGATCTTTTCCGTGTTTATTTCCCTCTCGATTTTTGTATCATCGGCTAATTTGCAAATATTCCTGCTCAAACCTGAATTTAAATCATTTAAATATTATGAATAACACAGGACCCAGGACAGAGCCTTGAGGCACTCCACTTAAAACATTTTCCCAGTCTGACTTAACCCCATTTATACTACTCTCTGTTTCCTTTGGTATAGCCATGCCCCTAGTCCAACCTAAGATAGTACCCCCCCCCAGTACTGTGAACCTCTATGAGTAGCCGGCAGCCATTACCGTGTAGAGTGCAATATGTTCTGCATCCGGCAGCCATTACCGTGTAGAGTGCAATATGTTCTGCATCCGGCAGCCATTACCGTGTAGAGTGCAATGTGCTCTGCATCCGGCAGCCATTACCGTGTAGAGTGCAATGTGTTCTGCATCCGGCAGACATTACTATGTAGAGTGCAATGTGTTCTGCATCCGGCAGCCATTACCGTGTAGAGTGCAATATGTTCTACATCCGGCAGCCATTACCGTGTAGAGTGCAATATGTTCTGCATCCGGCAGCCATTACCGTGTAGAGTGCAATATGTTCTGTATCCGGCAGCCATTACCGTGCAGAATGCAATATGTTCTGTATCCGGCAACCATTACCGTGTAGAGTGCAATATGTTCTGCATCCGGCAACAAAAGTGTGCAGAGTGCAATATGTTCTGTATCCGGCAACCATTATCGCGCAGAATGCAATATGTTCTGTATCCGGCAACCATTACCGTGTAGAGTGCAATATGTCCTGTATCCGGCAACTATAGTGTGTAGAGTGCAATATGTCCTGTATCCGGCAACTATAGTGTGGAGAGTGCAATATGTTCTGTATCCGGCAACTATAGTGTGTAGAGTGCAATATGCTCTCTATCCGGCAACCATTACAATGCATAAAAACATAAGAATGTTGCTAATGTGGTACCAACATTCAAGAAAGAAGATAGATCACTTGAGTCAAACTGTCGGCCAAGTAGCTAAACGTCTATTGTGGAAAAGTTACTTGGCTCGATAACTGAATATATCATTCGTCTTCATCTTGAAAAGCATTAATTAATAAACTATTCACAACATGGTTTTAAAAATGGCCGTTCATGTTTAACAATTTTGCTATTATTTTATTCCAGCATAGTTGAGGCAGATATTAGTGGTAAAGTTTGTAATGTTGTATACCTTGACTTTAGCAAAGCTTTTGATACAGTGCCACACGAAAGACTGATTAAAAAGAACATAAGAATGAAGATAACTGCAGAAGGGCTATTGGCCCATACAAGGCAGCTCCTATTTATATCCACCCAATCTCATTCATATATATCAAACCTACGCTTGAAGCAATCAAGGGACCCTACTTCCATTATCTTACACGGTAATAGAAGCTCACGGTATTGGGGGTGCTATATTAAATTGGATTAGGGCATGGGGTAAATCAATGTTGTAAATGGAGTGTCCCAAGGCTCTGTCCTGGAACCTCTGTTATTCATAATATATTTAAATGATTTAAATTCTGGTTTGAGCAGCAATATTGGAAAACTTACCGATGATACAAAAATCGGGAGGGTAATAAATGCGGAAAAATACTCTCACTCACTTCAAGACGATCTAAGTAAGGTTGTGATATGGTCAAAAGATTGGCCGATGCAGTTTAGTGCTGACAAATGTAAGGTTTTAAGGCTAGGCAATGATGATAGAGTTACAAGATACAAGCTAGATTATGTGGAGATTGCGAAAGGGATCTGGGAGTTATGATAATTAAGAATTTAAAACTCAAAAATCAATGCATACATGTTCTTTGTAAGGCAAATATGACACTGGGATTTATTTATCGAAGCGTTAGTAATAAGACACTTGGTGTTGTTCTTCAGCTAAATCTTGTTCTTGGTAAATCTTGGTTAGGCCCCATTTAGATTATGCAGTTCAGTTTTGGTCGCAGAACTATAGAATGGATATAAATTCACTTGAACGTATCCAGCGTAGGATGACAAGGTTCAAAGTCCTTTTCAGAATCTAGGTAACACACCTCACTGTGACTGCATACACCTGAATGTGTGATTGTCTTGCACACCACAATCATGTCACCCCTAATTCTTCGTTTCTCAAGAGAATGTAAATTAAATTTTGTCAATCTCTCTTCATATGAAGGGTTTCTAATTTGTAGGATTAACTTTGTCATCCTACGTTGGACGCGTTCTAGTGCATTTATATCCATATCTTGTATGTTTTATCACATCTCCTCTATTTCTTCTGTCCTCCAATGTTGTGAAATCTCGTTCAGTCAGACTATCTTCATAACTTAACCCTCTAAGCTATGACAGTAATCTAGTAGCAATCCTGCGCACTTTTTCAATTTTAGTTTTGTGTCACAAGATATGGATTCCAAGCAGGTGCTGCATATTCCAGTAATGTTCTAATAAAAGCCGTGTAGATTGTATTGAACGTGTCCTAATTTAGGTTTTAAAACAACGTTCTAATGTTTGACAGCGTCCCATATGCTGCCGATGTCACCCTGCCTATGTGTGCCTCTGTGCACCAAGTCTGTTAGGGACAAAAACAGGCACAAACTACCAGGGTATATTGTAGAGTAGTCCGGATGCCCGAGTCTGCTACTTCCAGGCTCACTAAGCTCTCCTTCAAACTGGGCACAACATGTGTTCCTCTCAGCTGCGACGGAACGTGGCAACGTAGCCGACTGTTTCGTGAAACTTATTTATCACACAATTAGTTTATTATTGTTTTTCCGCTCAAAGTTTATATATGTTGTGACGATAATCTCCTTCAAGAGATTGAGCCTGCTCTTCCCTCCAAAAATACGTCGCAACAAATATATATAACTACTATGGAAGAAATGTCCAACAACGACAACAACACCAGCAAGGTTTGCCAGAGCGCAAAACGTATGCAGCCAAGAACACCTGCTCAGACTCAAACCGCCAAACTACCTGTCTTGCTGCCGGCTCCTCTGATTGGTCGCCGGTCGGGCTGCATCTGCACTCCACCCCCCCATACTACTTGATGTCTGGGGCCGCCACGACCTCAGACCTCAGAATATTCCGTGCTTTCTCACAGTTAACACTTCTCCCTGCTAGACGTAAGCTTTGGCGTACGTGTACTAAGAGAGGTGATAGCTTAAAGCCAATATTCCAACACCTTTCATTTACTTTTATATTGCACTTCTTGTTATTTTGCTCACTTGTCTTAACGTAACTTTTCATTGTGTCATTTAATTATTCTTATTATTTTGATTGATTTTATTATACGAATTTGTTTGTCCATTTTATTCATGTTTTGATTTATTTAACGTAATTAAAATTTCATTGTTAAAGTTTACTTGTGTTTTGTGTGTCTTCTCCTTACCTTACCACAGACGAAGTTCCAGATTTTTCTATTTTTTTTTATACTATGTGACGAGGCCATACCCCTAGCTTTGAACAGCCGAACACCAACGCGTTACCGTCACATATTATATGGGGGCCTGTCCTAGGAGCTTCACTCAGGTACTGGTGCCAAGTGGTAATTAATGGTAAGCGTATTTAACTTTGTTAACGTAGCTTTTACTATTTTTCATATTCAATTTCATTTTTATATGGTGCGGTGTATTGTGCATTACGAGAGTAACATATAGTGAAGGTGAGACAACTTTGGATTACGTGGTGACTGTAGGCCTCAGTCATACTCTTAATTGGTCATCTCTCCCTCCGTGTTATTACTCGTGTTTACCATCTTTGTCCCTTGGATATTTCTCATTTTTGACAGATCATCATATTGGTACCCTGGTACTGTGGTCTGCCCCGGGTCAAGAGTACCCAATCTTCTGCAATCTGACTGTAGGAGGACAAAGAGGGCCATAGTTCCTCTAGCTCGAACTGTAGTTGCTGAATTGGGACCTCAGCAGCAGTTCTCGTCACCAGTTGACACCTCGCACCCCTACACGTCAGTCAGAGATGATGATACATACAACGGTAGGGAATTAGCTTACTTTTTCAGAGCACAAAAGTTCGCTAATTCTGTAAGTATCATATTGAATTCAGTAGGAAAAACTTGCTTTATGTCCTATAGAGACTTGGCAAGGTATGCCTACATCCTTGGACTACCAATTTTACTTTTGAGGCAATTTACTGTTTCATTTGTTTTCGAAACTCTGCTTCATTTGTTAGTAGGATTTTCTTGCCCTTATCCTCTTACATGAGTACCGGGTACAAGATTTCCTGCGCCCTTGATTTAAAATTAATCATTTAACATCTTTTACTTAACTTTAATTGTTAAAGATCTCACAGGATAGGTACCAGTTGCCACGTTGTCCTGTTTCTGACATTCACTATTGAATATTCGTGTACCTTTATTTGCTAATTTCACCATGTTTCGTCTCCAAGCTTTCCGTGCAAATCCAGCAGGTGAAATAGGGACTTTAAGTCGTGCCAAGAGGACTGAATTACAAACTCTTGCACATGAGTATCAACTAGAAGTTCCCTACCAAGCCAACAAAAATGACCTATACAACCTGTTGCTGGATTACTATTTAGAGCAAGGTAAGATAGACTCTGAAACTCATGAAACTTACTATATTGCAGATAAAACTGATTTGGCAACGATGAAACTCAAACTAGAGCTGGCCAAGATTGAACGTGACCAACAAGAACGAGCTGCTGCCATAAGAAGGGAAGAACACGAACGTGAGGCTGCTTTGAGGAGAGACGAACAAGAACGCGAAGCTGCTTTGAGGAGGGAAGAACAAGAACGAGAAATCACCCTCAGAGAACGCGAAGCTGCCTTGAGGAGAGAAGAACACGAACGTGGAATCGCCCTCCACGAACGTGAGGTCGCATTACTCCGTGAACGTGAACGAGTACAGCTTGAAACACTCCAGGAGCGGGAACGCGTACAGCTTGAAACCAAACAACGCGAGTTGGAGATGCAACGCGAACATGACAAGCAACAAGCAACTCTGGCTCTAGAGTGTCGTCAACGAGAAATCGACCAATGGGCCACACTTCTCAGAGTCCATCTTACAGGTAGAGCTGCAGTCACACTCAGTACTCTGGCGTCTGAGAATGACTACCCGACTCTGAAACAAGCAGTGTTGGACGCCTATCCCCTCTCTACTGAAAGTTATAGAAGGAAATTCCGTGACCACCTGAAGGCAAGTACCACTACCTTCCTTGAGTTTGCTAACACGAAACGGAGATATTTCATGAAATGGCTGGAAGCAGCACATGTCTCTACTTTTACAGAACTCGTCAACCTGATGCTTGTTGAAGAATTCTTGAGACGTGTGCCGCCTCCTGTCCGCCTCTACTTAGCAGATAAAGAAGAAACCGACTACCTGAAGTGTGCTAAGTCGGCTGACACTTACAGCCTCATCCACCGGCTGACACCCGAACCATCCTCCAGTAAGAAGTCGTGGTACAGTTACGAGAAAGTGAGCCCCGATCAAGCTGGTTCACAACTGTACTGCAAGTATTGTAGACTCCATGGACATACCATAGACAAGTGTGGTAAGTCTCTATACAAGGGAACCACTGACCAACAAAAACCCAAACCAACTCTTCCTAAGTCCGGTAAGCCTGTGATGAATGTTGGTGTTAATGCTAATGATCTTTCTCTTTTCAGTAACCACCTGTATACTGGAACTGTCTCTGCCAACGGTTCAAATCCGGAGGGACGTTTCAAATTAAAGATCTTGAGGGACACAGCGGCTCTCCAATCGATCATCTTGAAGTCGGCTGTGCCCAACATCGTCTACACCGGAGAAACTGTCTTCATCACTGACCTCACTGCTACCACTCCATACCCTCTCGCCAGAGTCCACCTGGATTGTCCCTACGTGAACGGGGAAGTCCAAGTCGCCGTCAGGGAAAAGCCTTTTCCCATGCCTGGAGTGCAACTTCTCCTAGGCAACGACTTGGCAGAAGACCTGCAACCGACCAACCTGATCGTCATGGACAAACCCCAGGTGTGTAACTCTGTGCCAAGTAACCCTATTCTAGAGTATGTTCCAGCAGAGGTTCAAGAGAGTGATGAAGTTTCTCCTCCGGTTCTCGTGACCACCCGTGCACAAGCCGCACGTCCACAGCCAGCTGACTCTACTGCTACCACTGTCCCTCAAGACCCTCAGAAACTCCCCCCGCATCTGACCAAGTTGGAGTTCCGTAAGTTGCAGAGGGAAGATCTTACTTTAACACCATTGTTTTTCCAGGCTGAGACTCAACCCGACAGTATTCCTGGGTTCTTCCTAGAGAACGACTTGCTCTACCGCAGATATAGACCCAGTAAACTGAAGGAGGAGGACGATTGGGCCAACATCGAACAACTTGTGATTCCTACCAGCCTGCGGCCCACTATTCTACACCTGGCCCACGGAGCACTCTCCCACTACGGCTTCAACAAGACTTACCATGGAATTCGTCAAGACTACTACTGGCCAGGTATGGTAAATAACGTCAAACAGTACGTAAAACAGTGTCATACATGTCAGATGGCAGGCAAACCGAACATCTCCATTCCCAGAGCGCCACTGATTCCCATACAGGTGCCTGCGGAACCTTTCCACAGACTCATAATAGACTGTGTTGGTCCTTTACCTCGGACCAGTTCGGGTAACGCCTACATCCTAACCATCCTGTGTCCTACCACCAGATTTCCCATAGCAGTTCCAGTGAAGAACATCACGGCTGCTACGGTTATAAAACATCTATTGAAGATCTTCACTCAATACGGATTTCCCAGGGAGATTCAGAGCGACTGTGGTACCAACTTCACCAGTGATCTCTTCAAAAGGACACTGGAGGAGTTCAACATCAAACTGGTATTGTCCAGCCCCTATCATCCTGCTTCACAGGGTTCTCTTGAACGTAGTCATCAGACTATCAAAGCACTCTTGAAAAAGTTTTGTAGTGAAACCTCTAAGGATTGGGATAAGCAGATTGACCTTATAATGTGTATTTACAGAAGTCTCCCCAATGAGTCCCTAGGAGTACCTCCTTATGAGATGCTCTACGGCCGTAAGTGCCGTACTCCCCTTAAGGCTTTCAAAGACTCTCTCCGAGATGCCACCTTCAGTGAGCATCAGAATGTGCCCCAGTTTCTTCAAAACCTTCAACACAATCTAGAGAGAGTCCACCATTTTGCCCATGATAATCTATTGAAAGCCCAGGAGAGAATGAAGACTCATTACGACCAGACCAGCAAAGTAAGAAAATTCAAGCCGGGAGACTTCGTCCTTGCATACTTCCCTATCCCAGGTTCACCTTTACAAAACAGATTTTCAGGACCCAGCCGCGTCAAAGAGTGCAGGAATAATAACAACTACGTAATAGAGACTCCAGATAGGCGGCGGAAGACCCAGCTGTGCCACGTCAACCTCCTGAAGCAATATAATGGTACTCCTCCCACTGTCCTAACTAACTGTTCTACCTTCACAGAACCCTACATCCACAGTGAGATCTTCCCAGCTTCTCCTCCCGAAAGCACTGACAAGGAGTCAGCGCTTTCTAATTCCGAAATCCTTAATGATCTTCCCAAATGCTTTCAGGATAATAATCGTGCTCCTTTGCCCTATTCTAATTCCACTCTCACCTCGTCAGATAAGCCCTTCATCCTCCATGTCGACGCCAATGGTACCGACATTGGTGGTGTCGTGATGCAGCAACGAGGCGAGGAGAACACACCTGTCAGCGACTACTGCTACAAGGAACTACGGAACAATTGGCAAGGAGCTACTCCTCCTCATCCTGAAGCTCCAGCACTTCACTCCACACCTGAAAAGTGCTCGGTCCACCATCAACACGGACCACACCACTCCACACCTGCAAAGTGCTCGGTCCACCATCAACACGGACCACACCACTCCACACCTGCAAAGTGCTCGGTCCACCATCAACACGGACCACACCACCCTACACCTCCTGCAGCACGCCCACTTCTCATCTCAACGTCTTCTACTATGGGCTTGCTAACTGCAGAAAATCCACCTGGAGACACGCTATACCAAGATTCCGACAACATCTTAGCCCATGATCTCTCCAGAGTTTATGAAGTAGAAGCGACTCCATCTATTACTCCACCACATAACGACGTACTTCTTCCAGAACCGCAGGCTTCGGGGGAGAGTTGTGACGATAATCTCCTTCAAGAGATTGAGCCTGCTCTTCCCTCCAAAAATACGTCGCAACAAATATATATAACTACTATGGAAGAAATGTCCAACAACGACAACAACACCAGCAAGGTTTGCCAGAGCGCAAAACGTATGCAGCCAAGAACACCTGCTCAGACTCAAACCGCCAAACTACCTGTCTTGCTGCCGGCTCCTCTGATTGGTCGCCGGTCGGGCTGCATCTGCACTCCACCCCCCCATACTACTTGATGTCTGGGGCCGCCACGACCTCAGACCTCAGAATATTCCGTGCTTTCTCACAGTTAACACTTCTCCCTGCTAGACGTAAGCTTTGGCGTACGTGTACTAAGAGAGGTGATAGCTTAAAGCCAATATTCCAGCACCTTTCATTTACTTTTATATTGCACTTCTTGTTATTTTGCTCACTTGTCTTAACGTAACTTTTCATTGTGTCATTTAATTATTCTTATTATTTTGATTGATTTTATTATACGAATTTGTTTGTCCATTTTATTCATGTTTTGATTTATTTAACGTAATTAAAATTTCATTGTTAAAGTTTACTTGTGTTTTGTGTGTCTTCTCCTTACCTTACCACAGACGAAGTTCCAGATTTTTCTATTTTTTTTATACTATGTGACGAGGCCATACCCCTAGCTTTGAACAGCCGAACACCAACGCGTTACCGTCACAATGTACATATTCACTAAACTTACGCCGTCGAGCGAGCTGACCCATCTAGGCTCTGGGGACCTGGCCTTTCCACTGAGGATTTCCATCCGATCCCGAGGTCTTGTTTATGACTGCCTGGAGGTCTTGGTTATGCCTGCCTGGAGGTCTTGGTTATGCCTGCCTGGAGGTCTTGGTTATGACTGCCTGGAGGTTTTGGTTATGCCTGCCTGGAGGTCTTGGTTATGCCTGCCTGGAGGTCTTGGTTATGCCTGCCTGGAGGTCTTGGTTATGACTGCCTGTAGGTTTTGGTTATGCCTGCCTGGAGGTCTTGGTTATGCCTGCCTGGAGGTCTTGGTTATGACTGCCTGGAGGTTTTGGTTATGCCTGCCTGGAGGTCTTGGTTATGCCTGCCTGGAGGTCTTGGTTATGACTGCCTGGAGGTTTTGGTTATGCCTGCCTGGAGGTCTTAGTTATGCCTGCCTGCAGGTCTTGGTTATGACTGCCTGGAGGTTTTGGTTATGCCTGCCTGGAGGTCTTGGTTATGCCTGCCTGGAGGTCTTGGTTATGACTGCCTGGAGGTTTTGGTTATGCCTGCCTGGAGGTCTTGGTTATGCCTGCCCGGAGGTCTTGGTTATGACTGCCTGGAGGTTATGGTTATGCCTGTCTTGAGGTCTTGGTTATGACTGCCCAGAGGTCTTGGTTATGACTGCCTGGAGGTCTTGGTTATCACTCCTCCGAAACGCGGGCTAGACCGGGACTCCGACTCCCTCGTGACAGTCACCACACATGTCCCCATCGTGACAGTGACCACATATGTCCCCACCGTGACAGTGACCACACATGTCCCCCTCGTGACAGTCACCACACATGTCTCTCTCGTGACAGTCACCACACATGTCCCCCTCGTGACAGTCACCACACATGTCTCTCTCGTGACAGTGACCACACATGTCCCCGTCGTGACGGTCACCACACATGTCTCTCTCGTGACAGTCACCACACATGTCCCCCTCGTGACAGTCACCACACATGTCTCTCTCGTGACAGTGACCACACATGTCCCCCTCGTGACAGTGACCACACATGTCCCTATCGTAACAGTGACTACACATGTCCCCCTCGTGACAGTGACCACACATGTCCCTATCGTAACAGTGACTACACATGTCCCCATCGTGACAGTGACCACACATGTCCCCCTCGTGACAGTCACCACACATGTCACCCTCATGACAGTCACCACACATGTCACCCTCGTGACAGTTACCACACATGTCTCTCTCGTGACACTCACCAGACTTGTCCCCCTCGTGACAGTCACCAGACTTGTCCCCCTCGTGACAGTTACCACACATGTCTCTCTCGTGACAGTCACCACACATGTCCCCCTCGTGACAGTCACCACACATGTCTCTCTCGTGACAGTCACCACACATGTCCCCCTCGTGACAGTAACCACACATGTCCCCACCGTGACAGTGACCACACATGTCCCCCTCGTGACAGTCACCACACATGTCTCTCTCGTGACAGTCACCACACATGTCACCCTCGTGACAGTCACCACGCATGTCTCTCTCGTGACAGTCACCACACATGTCCCCCTCATGACAGTCACCACACATGTCTCTCTCGTGACAGTCACCACACATGTCCCCCTCGTGACAGTAACCACACATGTCCCCCTCGTGACAGTGACCACACATGTACCCATCGTAACAGTGACCACACCTGTCCCCATCGTGACAGTGACCACACATGTCCCCCTTGTGACAGTCACCACACATGTCTCTCTCGTGACAGTCACCACACATGTCCCCCTCGTGACAGTCACCACACATGTCTCTCTCGTGACAGTGACCACACATGTCCCCGTCGTGACGGTCACCACACATGTCTCTCTCGTGACAGTCACCACACATGTCCCCACCGTGACAGTGACCACACATGTCCCCCTCGTGACAGTCACCACACATGTCTCTCTCGTGACAGTCACCACACATGTCACCCTCGTGACAGTCACCACGCATGTCTCTCTCGTGACAGTCACCACACATGTCCCCCTCATGACAGTCACCACACATGTCTCTCTCGTGACAGTCACCACACATGTCCCCCTCGTGACAGTAACCACACTTGTCCCCCTCGTGACAGTGACCACACATGTCCCCCTCGTGACAGTGACCACACATATCCCCATCGTAACAGTGACCACACCTGTCCCCATCGCGACAGTGACCACACATGTCCCCCTCGTGACAGTCACCACACATGTCTCTCTCGTGACAGTCACCACACATGTCCCCCTCGTGACAGTCACCACACATGTCCCCCTCGTGACAGTGACCACACTTGTCCCCATCGTAACAGTGACTACACATGTCCCCATCGTGACAGTGACCACACATGTCCCCCTCGTGACAGTCACCACACATGTCCCCCTCGTGACAGTCACCACACATGTCCCCCTCGTGACAGTCACCACACATGTCCCCCTCGTGACAGTGACCACACATGTCCCTATCGTAACAGTGACCACACATGTCCCCATCGTGACAGTGACCACACATGTCCCCCTCGTGACAGTTACCACACATGTCACCCTCGTGACAGTTACCACACATGTCTCTCTCGTGACACTCACCAGACTTGTCCCCCTCGTGACAGTCACCAGACTTGTCCCCCTCGTGACAGTTACCACACATGTCTCTCTCGTGACAGTCACCATACTTGTCCCCCTCGTGACAGTCACCACACATGTCCCGCTCGTGACAGTCACCACACATGTCACCCTCGTGTCAGTGACCACACATGCCACCATCGTGACAGTCACCACACATGTCACCCTCGTGACAGTCACCAGACTTGTCCCCCTCGTGAAAGTGACCACACATGTCACCATCGTGACAGTCACCACACATGTATCTCTGGTGACAGTCACCACACATGTCCCCCTCGTGACAGTCACCACACATGTCTCTCTCGTGACAGTGACCACACATGTCCCCCTCGTGACAGTCACCACACATGTCTCTCTCGTGACAGTGACCAAACATGTCCCCGTCGTGACGGTCACCACACATGTCTCTCTCGTGACAGTCACCACACATGTCCCCCTCGTGACAGTCACCACACATGTCTCTCTCGTGACAGTGACCACACATGTCCCCCTCGTGACAGTGACCACACATGTCCCTATCGTAACAGTGACTACACATGTCCCCCTCGTGACAGTGACCACACATGTCCCTATCGTAACAGTGACTACACATGTCCCCATCGTGACAGTGACCACACATGTCCCCCTCGTGACAGTCACCACACATGTCACCCTCATGACAGTCACCACACATGTCACCCTCGTGACAGTTACCACACATGTCTCTCTCGTGACATTCACCAGACTTGTCCCCCTCGTGACAGTCACCAGACTTGTCCCCCTCGTGACAGTTACCACACATGTCTCTCTCGTGACAGTCACCACACATGTCCCCCTCGTGACAGTCACCACACATGTCTCTCTCGTGACAGTCACCACACATGTCCCCCTCGTGACAGTAACCACACATGTCCCCACCGTGACAGTGACCACACATGTCCCCCTCGTGACAGTCACCACACATGTCTCTCTCGTGACAGTCACCACACATGTCACCCTCGTGACAGTCACCACGCATGTCTCTCTCGTGACAGTCACCACACATGTCCCCCTCATGACAGTCACCACACATGTCTCTCTCGTGACAGTCACCACACATGTCCCCCTCGTGACAGTAACCACACATGTCCCCCTCGTGACAGTGACCACACATGTACCCATCGTAACAGTGACCACACCTGTCCCCATCGTGACAGTGACCACACATGTCCCCCTTGTGACAGTCACCACACATGTCTCTCTCGTGACAGTCACCACACATGTCCCCCTCGTGACAGTCACCACACATGTCTCTCTCGTGACAGTGACCACACATGTCCCCGTCGTGACGGTCACCACACATGTCTCTCTCGTGACAGTCACCACACATGTCCCCACCGTGACAGTGACCACACATGTCCCCCTCGTGACAGTCACCACACATGTCTCTCTCGTGACAGTCACCACACATGTCACCCTCGTGACAGTCACCACGCATGTCTCTCTCGTGACAGTCACCACACATGTCCCCCTCATGACAGTCACCACACATGTCTCTCTCGTGACAGTCACCACACATGTCCCCCTCGTGACAGTAACCACACTTGTCCCCCTCGTGACAGTGACCACACATGTCCCCCTCGTGACAGTGACCACACATATCCCCATCGTAACAGTGACCACACCTGTCCCCATCGCGACAGTGACCACACATGTCCCCCTCGTGACAGTCACCACACATGTCTCTCTCGTGACAGTCACCACACATGTCCCCCTCGTGACAGTCACCACACATGTCCCCCTCGTGACAGTGACCACACTTGTCCCCATCGTAACAGTGACTACACATGTCCCCATCGTGACAGTGACCACACATGTCCCCCTCGTGACAGTCACCACACATGTCCCCCTCGTGACAGTCACCACACATGTCCCCCTCGTGACAGTCACCACACATGTCCCCCTCGTGACAGTGACCACACATGTCCCTATCGTAACAGTGACCACACATGTCCCCATCGTGACAGTGACCACACCTGTCCCCATCGCGACAGTGACCACACATGTCCCCCTCGTGACAGTCACCACACATGTCTCTCTCGTGACAGTCACCACACATGTCCCCCTCGTGACAGTCACCACACATGTCCCCCTCGTGACAGTGACCACACTTGTCCCCATCGTAACAGTGACTACACATGTCCCCATCGTGACAGTGACCACACATGTCCCCCTCGTGACAGTCACCACACATGTCCCCCTCGTGACAGTCACCACACATGTCCCCCTCGTGACAGTCACCACACATGTCCCCCTCGTGACAGTGACCACACATGTCCCTATCGTAACAGTGACCACACATGTCCCCATCGTGACAGTGACCACACATGTCCCCCTCGTGACAGTTACCACACATGTCACCCTCGTGACAGTTACCACACATGTCTCTGTCGTGACACTCACCAGACTTGTCCCCCTCGTGACAGTCACCAGACTTGTCCCCCTCGTGACAGTTACCACACATGTCTCTCTCGTGACAGTCACCATACTTGTCCCCCTCGTGACAGTCACCACACAAGTCCCGCTCGTGACAGTCACCACACATGTCACCCTCGTGTCAGTGACCACACATGCCACCATCGTGACAGTCACCACACATGTCACCCTCGTGACAGTCACCAGACTTGTCCCCCTCGTGAAAGTGACCACACATGTCACCATCGTGACAGTCACCACACATGTATCTCTGGTGACAGTCACCACACATGTCCCCCTCGTGACAGTCACCACACATGTCTCTCTCGTGACAGTGACCACACATGTCCCCCTCGTGACAGTGACCACACATGTCCCTATCGTAACAGTGACTACACATGTCCCCATCGTGACAGTGACCACACATGTCCCCCTCGTGACAGTCACCACACATGTCACCCTCATGACAGTCACCACACATGTCACCCTCGTGACAGTTACCACACATGTCTCTCTCGTGACACTCACCAGACTTGTCCCCCTCGTGACAGTTACCACACATGTCTCTCTCGTGACAGTCACCAGACTTGTCCCCCTCGTGACAGTCACCACACATGTCCCCCTCGTGACAGTCACCACACATGTCAATCTCGTGACAGTCACCACACATGTCCCCCTCGTGACAGTAACCACACATGTCCCCCTCGTGACAGTGACCACACATGTCCCCATCGTAACAGTGACCACACCTGTCCCCATCGTGACAGTGACCACACATGTCCCCCTCGTGACAGTCACCACACATGTCCCCCTCGTGACAGTCACCACACATGTCCCCCTCGTGACAGTCACCACACATGTCCCCCTCGTGACAGTCACCACACATGTCTCTCTCGTGACAGTCACCACACATGTCCCCCTCGTGACAGTGACCACACATGTCCCCCTCGTGACAGTGACCACACATGTCCCCCTCGTGACAGTGACCACACTTGTCCCCATCGTGACAGTGACCACACATGTCCCCATCGTGACAGTGACCACACATGTCCCCCTCGTGACAGTCATCACACATGTCCCCCTCGTGACAGTCACCACACATGTCCCCCTCGTGACAGTCACCACACATGTCCCCCTCGTGACAGTGACCACACATGTCCCTATCGTAACAGTGACCACACATGTCCCCATCGTGACAGTGACCACACATGTCCCCCTCGTGACAGTTACCACACATGTCACCCTCGTGACAGTTACCACACATGTCTCTCTCGTGACACTCACCAGACTTGTCCCCCTCGTGACAGTCACCAGACTTGTCCCCCTCGTGACAGTTACCACACATGTCTCTCTCGTGACAGTCACCATACTTGTCCCCCTCGTGACAGTCACCACACATGTCCCGCTCGTGACAGTCACCACACATGTCACCCTCGTGTCAGTGACCACACATGTCACCATCGTGACAGTCACCACACATGTCACCCTCGTGACAGTCACCACACATGTCTCCCTCGTGATAGTCACCACACATGTCACCCTCGTGACAGTCACCAGACTTGTCCCCCTCGTGAAAGTGACCACACATGTCACCATCGTGACAGTCACCACACATGTATCTCTTGTGACAGTCACCACACATGTCCCCCTCGTGACAGTCACCACACATGTCTCTCTCGTGACAGTGACCACACATGTCCCCCTCGTGACAGTGACCACACATGTCCCTATCGTAACAGTGACTACACATGTCCCCATCGTGACAGTGACCACACATGTCCCCCTCGTGACAGTCACCACACATGTCACCCACATGACAGTCACCACACATGTCACCCTCGTGACAGTTACCACACATGTCTCTCTCGTGACACTCACCAGACTTGTCCCCCTCGTGACAGTCACCAGACTTGTCCCCCTCGTGTCAGTTACCACACATGTCTCTCTCGTGACAGTCACCAGACTTGTCCCCCTCGTGACAGTCACCACACATGTCCCCCTCGTGACAGTCACCACACATGTCACCCTCGTGTCAGTTACCACACATGTCACCATCGTGACAGTCACCACACATGTCACCCTCGTGACAGTCACCACACATGTCACCCTCGTGATAGTCACCACACATGTCACCCTCATGACAGTCACCAGACTTGTCCCCCTCGTGAAAGTGACCACACATGTCACCATCGTGACAGTCACCACACATGTCTCTCTCGTGACAGTCTCCACACATGTCCCCCTCGTGACAGTCACCACACATGTCTCTCTCGTGACAGTGACCACACATGTCCCCCTCGTGACAGTGACCACACATGTCCCCCTCGTGACAGTCACCACACATGTCCCCCTCGTGACAGTGACCACACTTGTCCCCATCGTGACAGTGACCACACATGTCCCCATCGTGACAGTGACCACACATGTCCCCCTCGTGACAGTCACCACACATGTCCCCCTCGTGACAGTCACCACACATGTCCCCCTCGTGACAGTCACCACACATGTCCCCCTCGTGACAGTGACCACACATGTCCCTATCGTAACAGTGACCACACATGTCCCCATCGTGACAGTGACCACACATGTCCCCCTCGTGACAGTTACCACACATGTCACCCTCGTGACAGTTACCACACATGTCTCTCTCGTGACACTCACCAGACTTGTCCCCCTCGTGACAGTCACCAGACTTGTCCCCCTCGTGACAGTTACCACACATGTCTCTCTCGTGACAGTCACCATACTTGTCCCCCTCGTGACAGTCACCACACATGTCCCGCTCGTGACAGTCACCACACATGTCACCCTCGTGTCAGTGACCACACATGTCACCATCGTGACAGTCACCACACATGTCACCCTCGTGACAGTCACCACACATGTCACCCTCGTGATAGTCACCACACATGTCACCCTCGTGACAGTCACCAGACTTGTCCCCCTCGTGAAAGTGACCACACATGTCACCATCGTGACAGTCACCACACATGTATCTCTTGTGACAGTCACCACACATGTCCCCCTCGTGACAGTCACCACACATGTCTCTCTCGTGACAGTGACCACACATGTCCCACTCGTGACAGTGACCACACATGTCCCTATCGTAACAGTGACTACACATGTCCCCATCGTGACAGTGACCACACATGTCCCCCTCGTGACAGTCACCACACATGTCACCCACATGACAGTCACCACACATGTCACCCTCGTGACAGTTACCACACATGTCTCTCTCGTGACACTCACCAGACTTGTCCCCCTCGTGACAGTCACCAGACTTGTCCCCCTCGTGACAGTTACCACACATGTCTCTCTCGTGACAGTCACCAGACTTGTCCCCCTCGTGACAGTCACCACACATGTCCCCCTCGTGACAGTCACCACACATGTCACCCTCGTGTCAGTTACCACACATGTCACCATCGTGACAGTCACCACACATGTCACCCTCGTGACAGTCACCACACATGTCACCCTCGTGATAGTCACCACACATGTCACCCTCATGACAGTCACCAGACTTGTCCCCCTCGTGAAAGTGACCACACATGTCACCATCGTGACAGTCACCACACATGTCTCTCTCGTGACAGTCTCCACACATGTCCCCCTCGTGACAGTCACCACACATGTCTCTCTCGTGACAGTGACCACACATGTCCCCCTCGTGACAGTGACCACACATGTCCCCCTCGTGACAGTCACCACACATGTCCCCCTCGTGACAGTCACCACACATGTCTCTCTCGTGACAGTCACCACACATGTCTCTCTCGTGACAGTCACCACACATGTCCCCCTCGTGACAGTCACCACACATGTCCCCCTCGTGACAGTGACCACACATGTCCCCATCGTAACAGTGACCACACATGTCCCCATCGTGACAGTGACCACACATGTACCCCTCGTGACAGTCACCACACATGTCCCCCTCGTGACAGTCACCAAACATGTCCCCCTCGTGACAGTCACCACACATGTCCCCCTCGTGACAGTCACCACACATGTCACCCTCGTGTCAGTGACCACACATGTCACCATCGTGTCAGTCACTACACATGTCACCCTCGTGATAGTCACCACACATGTCACCCTCGTGACAGTCACCAGACTTGTCCCCCTTGTGAAAGTGACCACACATGTCACCATCGTGACAGTCACCACACATGTCCCCCTCGTGACAGTCACCACACGTATCCCCCTCGTGACAGTCACCACACATGTCCCCCTCGTGAGAGTGACCACACATGTCCCCCTCGTGACAGTCACCACGCATGTCTCTCTCGTGACAGTCACCACACGTGTCCCCGTCGTGACAGTCACCACACATGTCCCCCTCGTGACAGTGACCACACATGTCCCCATCGTAACAGTGACCACACATGTCCCCATCGTGACAGTGACCACACATGTCCCCCTCGTGACAGTCACCACACATGTCTCTCTCGTGACAGTCACCACACATGTCCCCCTCGTGACAGTCACCACACATGTCCCCCTCGTGACAGTCACCATACATGTCTCTCTCGTGACAGTCACCACACATGTCCCCCTCGTGAAAGTTACCACACATGTCGCCCTCGTGACAGTCACCACACATGTCCCCCTCGTGACAGTCACCACACATGTCCCCATCGTAACAGTGACCACATATGTCCCCATCGTGACAGTGACCACACATGTCCCCCTCGTGACAGTCACCTCACATGTCCCCCTCGTGACAGTCACCACACATGTCCCCCTCGTGACAGTCACCACACATGTCCCCCTCGTGACAGTGACCACACATGTCCCAATCGTAACAGTGATCACACATGTCCCATCGTGACAGTGACCACACATGTCCCCCTCGTGACAGTCACCACACATGTCACCCTCGTGACAGTTACCACACATGTCACCCTCGTGACAGTCACCACACATGTCACCCTCATGACAGTCACTACACTTGTCACCCTCGTGACAGTTACCACACATATCTCTCTCGTGACAGTCACCAGACTTGTCCCCCTCGTGACAGTTACCACACATGTCACCCTCGTGTCAGTGACCACACTTGTCACCATCGTGACAGTCACCACACATGTCACCCTCGTGATAGTCACCACACATGTCTCCCTCGTGACAGTCACCAGACTTGTCCCCCTCGTGAAAGTGACCACACATGTCACCATCGTGACAGTCACCACACATGTCTCTCTCGTGACAGTCACCACACATGTGCTCCTCGTGACAGTCACCACACATGTCTCTCTCGTGACAGTCACCACACATGTCCCCCTCGTGACAGTCACCACACATGTCTCTCTCGTGACAGTGACCACACATGTCCCCCTCGTGACAGTGACCACACGTGTCTCTCTCGTGACAGTCACCACACATGTCCCCATCGTCACAGTCACCACACATGTCCCCCTCGTGACAGTGACCACACATGTCCCCCTCGTGACAGTCACCACACATGTCTCTCTCGTGACAGTCACCACACATGTCCCCCTCGTGACAGTCACCACACATGTCTCTCTCGTGACAGTGACCACACATGTCCCCGTCGTGACGGTCACCACACATGTCTCTCTCGTGACAGTCACCACACATGTCCCCCTCGTGACAGTCACCACACATGTCTCTCTCGTGACAGTGACCACACATGTCCCCCTCGTGACAGTGACCACACATGTCCCTATCGTAACAGTGACTACACATGTCCCCCTCGTGACAGTGACCACACATGTCCCTATCGTAACAGTGACTACACATGTCCCCATCGTGACAGTGACCACACATGTCCCCCTCGTGACAGTCACCACACATGTCACCCTCATGACAGTCACCACACATGTGACCCTCGTGACAGTTACCACACATGTCTCTCTCGTGACACTCACCAGACTTGTCCCCCTCGTGACAGTCACCAGACTTGTCCCCCTCGTGACAGTTACCACACATGTCTCTCTCGTGACAGTCACCACACATGTCCCCCTCGTGACAGTCACCACACATGTCCCCACCGTGACAGTGACCACACATGTCCCCCTCGTGACAGTCACCACACATGTCTCTCTCGTGACAGTCACCACACATGTCACCCTCGTGACAGTCACCACGCATGTCTCTCTCGTGACAGTCACCACACATGTCCCCCTCATGACAGTCACCACACATGTCTCTCTCGTGACAGTCACCACACATGTCCCCCTCGTGACAGTAACCACACATGTCCCCCTCGTGACAGTGACCACACATGTACCCATCGTAACAGTGACCACACCTGTCCCCATCGTGACAGTGACCACACATGTCCCCCTTGTGACAGTCACCACACATGTCTCTCTCGTGACAGTCACCACACATGTCCCCCTCGTGACAGTCACCACACATGTCTCTCTCGTGACAGTGACCACACATGTCCCCGTCGTGACGGTCACCACACATGTCTCTCTCGTGACAGTCACCACACATGTCCCCACCGTGACAGTGACCACACATGTCCCCCTCGTGACAGTCACCACACATGTCTCTCTCGTGACAGTCACCACACATGTCACCCTCGTGACAGTCACCACGCATGTCTCTCTCGTGACAGTCACCACACATGTCCCCCTCATGACAGTCACCACACATGTCTCTCTCGTGACAGTCACCACACATGTCCCCCTCGTGACAGTAACCACACTTGTCCCCCTCGTGACAGTGACCACACATGTCCCCCTCGTGACAGTGACCACACATATCCCCATCGTAACAGTGACCACACCTGTCCCCATCGCGACAGTGACCACACATGTCCCCCTCGTGACAGTCACCACACATGTCTCTCTCGTGACAGTCACCACACATGTCCCCCTCGTGACAGTCACCACACATGTCCCCCTCGTGACAGTGACCACACTTGTCCCCATCGTAACAGTGACTACACATGTCCCCATCGTGACAGTGACCACACATGTCCCCCTCGTGACAGTCACCACACATGTCCCCCTCGTGACAGTCACCACACATGTCCCCCTCGTGACAGTCACCACACATGTCCCCCTCGTGACAGTGACCACACATGTCCCTATCGTAACAGTGACCACACATGTCCCCATCGTGACAGTGACCACACATGTCCCCCTGGTGACAGTTACCACACATGTCACCCTCGTGACAGTTACCACACATGTCTCTCTCGTGACACTCACCAGACTTGTCCCCCTCGTGACAGTCACCAGACTTGTCCCCCTCGTGACAGTTACCACACATGTCTCTCTCGTGACAGTCACCATACTTGTCCCCCTCGTGACAGTCACCACACATGTCCCGCTCGTGACAGTCACCACACATGTCACCCTCGTGTCAGTGACCACACATGCCACCATCGTGACAGTCACCACACATGTCACCCTCGTGACAGTCACCAGACTTGTCCCCCTCGTGAAAGTGACCACACATGTCACCATCGTGACAGTCACCACACATGTATCTCTGGTGACAGTCACCACACATGTCCCCCTCGTGACAGTCACCACACATGTCTCTCTCGTGACAGTGACCACACATGTCCCCCTCGTGACAGTGACCACACATGTCCCTATCGTAACAGTGACTACACATGTCCCCATCGTGACAGTGACCACACATGTCCCCCTCGTGACAGTCACCACACATGTCACCCTCATGACAGTCACCACACATGTCACCCTCGTGACAGTTACCACACATGTCTCTCTCGTGACACTCACCAGACTTGTCCCCCTCGTGACAGTTACCACACATGTCTCTCTCGTGACAGTCACCAGACTTGTCCCCCTCGTGACAGTCACCACACATGTCCCCCTCGTGACAGTCACCACACATGTCAATCTCGTGACAGTCACCACACATGTCCCCCTCGTGACAGTAACCACACATGTCCCCCTCGTGACAGTGACCACACATGTCCCCATCGTAACAGTGACCACACCTGTCCCCATCGTGACAGTGACCACACATGTCCCCCTCGTGACAGTCACCACACATGTCCCCCTCGTGACAGTCACCACACATGTCCCCCTCGTGACAGTCACCACACATGTCCCCCTCGTGACAGTCACCACACATGTCTCTCTCGTGACAGTCACCACACATGTCCCCCTCGTGACAGTGACCACACATGTCCCCCTCGTGACAGTGACCACACATGTCCCCCTCGTGACAGTGACCACACTTGTCCCCATCGTGACAGTGACCACACATGTCCCCATCGTGACAGTGACCACACATGTCCCCCTCGTGACAGTCACCACACATGTCCCCCTCGTGACAGTCACCACACATGTCCCCCTCGTGACAGTCACCACACATGTCCCCCTCGTGACAGTGACCACACATGTCCCTATCGTAACAGTGACCACACATGTCCCCATCGTGACAGTGACCACACATGTCCCCCTCGTGACAGTTACCACACATGTCACCCTCGTGACAGTTACCACACATGTCTCTCTCGTGACACTCACCAGACTTGTCCCCCTCGTGACAGTCACCAGACTTGTCCCCCTCGTGACAGTTACCACACATGTCTCTCTCGTGACAGTCACCATACTTGTCCCCCTCGTGACAGTCACCACACATGTCCCGCTCGTGACAGTCACCACACATGTCACCCTCGTGTCAGTGACCACACATGTCACCATCGTGACAGTCACCACACATGTCACCCTCGTGACAGTCACCACACATGTCACCCTCGTGATAGTCACCACACATGTCACCCTCGTGACAGTCACCAGACTTGTCCCCCTCGTGAAAGTGACCACACATGTCACCATCGTGACAGTCACCACACATGTATCTCTTGTGACAGTCACCACACATGTCCCCCTCGTGACAGTCACCACACATGTCTCTCTCGTGACAGTGACCACACATATCCCCCTCGTGACAGTGACCACACATGTCCCTATCGTAACAGTGACTACACATGTCCCCATCGTGACAGTGACCACACATGTCCCCCTCGTGACAGTCACCACACATGTCACCCACATGACAGTCACCACACATGTCACCCTCGTGACAGTTACCACACATGTCTCTCTCGTGACACTCACCAGACTTGTCCCCCTCGTGACAGTCACCAGACTTGTCCCCCTCGTGACAGTTACCACACATGTCTCTCTCGTGACAGTCACCAGACTTGTCCCCCTCGTGACAGTCACCACACATGTCCCCCTCGTGACAGTCACCACACATGTCACCCTCGTGTCAGTTACCACACATGTCACCATCGTGACAGTCACCACACATGTCACCCTCGTGACAGTCACCACACATGTCACCCTCGTGATAGTCACCACACATGTCACCCTCATGACAGTCACCAGACTTGTCCCCCTCGTGAAAGTGACCACACATGTCACCATCGTGACAGTCACCACACATGTCTCTCTCGTGACAGTCTCCACACATGTCCCCCTCGTGACAGTCACCACACATGTCTCTCTCGTGACAGTGACCACACATGTCCCCCTCGTGACAGTGACCACACATGTCCCCCTCGTGACAGTCACCACACATGTCCCCCTCGTGACAGTCACCACACATGTCTCTCTCGTGACAGTCACCACACATGTCTCTCTCGTGACAGTCACCACACATGTCCCCCTCGTGACAGTCACCACACATGTCCCCCTCGTGACAGTGACCACACATGTCCCCATCGTAACAGTGACCACACATGTCCCCATCGTGACAGTGACCACACATGTACCCCTCGTGACAGTCACCACACATGTCCCCCTCGTGACAGTCACCAAACATGTCCCCCTCGTGACAGTCACCACACATGTCCCCCTCGTGACAGTCACCACACATGTCACCCTCGTGTCAGTGACCACACATGTCACCATCGTGTCAGTCACTACACATGTCACCCTCGTGATAGTCACCACACATGTCACCCTCGTGACAGTCACCAGACTTGTCCCCCTTGTGAAAGTGACCACACATGTCACCATCGTGACAGTCACCACACATGTCCCCCTCGTGACAGTCACCACACATATCCCCCTCGTGACAGTCACCACACATGTCCCCCTCGTGAGAGTGACCACACATGTCCCCCTCGTGACAGTCACCACGCATGTCTCTCTCGTGACAGTCACCACACGTGTCCCCGTCGTGACAGTCACCACACATGTCCCCCTCGTAACAGTGACCACACATGTCCCCATCGTAACAGTGACCACACATGTCCCCATCGTGACAGTGACCACACATGTCCCCCTCGTGACAGTCACCACACATGTCTCTCTCGTGACAGTCACCACACATGTCCCCCTCGTGACAGTCACCACACATGTCCCCCTCGTGACAGTCACCATACATGTCTCTCTCGTGACAGTCACCACACATGTCCCCCTCGTGAAAGTTACCACACATGTCGCCCTCGTGACAGTCACCACACATGTCCCCCTCGTGACAGTCACCACACATGTCCCCATCGTAACAGTGACCACATATGTCCCCATCGTGACAGTGACCACACATGTCCCCCTCGTGACAGTCACCACACATGTCCCCCTCGTGACAGTCACCACACATGTCCCCCTCGTGACAGTCACCACACATGTCCCCCTCGTGACAGTGACCACACATGTCCCAATCGTAACAGTGATCACACATGTCCCATCGTGACAGTGACCACACATGTCCCCCTCGTGACAGTCACACCACATGTCACCCTCGTGACAGTTACCACACATGTCACCCTCGTGACAGTCACCACACATGTCACCCTCATGACAGTCACTACACATGTCACCCTCGTGACAGTTACCACACATATCTCTCTCGTGACAGTCACCAGACTTGTCCCCCTCGTGACAGTTACCACACATGTCACCCTCGTGTCAGTGACCACACATGTCACCATCGTGACAGTCACCACACATGTCACCCTCGTGATAGTCACCACACATGTCTCCCTCGTGACAGTCACCAGACTTGTCCCCCTCGTGAAAGTGACCACACATGTCACCATCGTGACAGTCACCACACATGTCTCTCTCGTGACAGTCACCACACATGTGCTCCTCGTGACAGTCACCACACATGTCTCTCTCGTGACAGTCACCACACATGTCCCCCTCGTGACAGTCACCACACATGTCTCTCTCGTGACAGTGACCACACATGTCCCCCTCGTGACAGTGACCACACATGTCTCTCTCGTGACAGTCACCACACATGTCCCCATCGTCACAGTCACCACACATGTCCCCCTCGTGACAGTGACCACACATGTCCCCCTCGTGACAGTCACCACACATGTCCCCCTCGTGACAGTCACCACACATGTCTCTCTCGTGACAGTCACCACACATGTCCCCCTCGTGACAGTCACCACACATGTCCCCCTCGTGACAGTGACCACACATGTCCCCATCGTAACAGTGACCACACATGTCCCCATCGTGACAGTGACCACACATGTCCCCCTCGTGACAGTCACCACACATGTCCCCCTTCGTGACAGTCACCACACATGTCCCCCTCATGACAGTCACCACACATGTCCCCCTCGTGACAGTCACCACACATGTCTCTCTCGTGAGAGTGACCACACATGTCCCCCTCGTGACAGTCACCACGCATGTCTCTCTCGTGACAGTCACCACACATGTCCCCCTCGTGACAGTCACCACACATGTCTCTCTCGTGACAGTCACCACACATGTCCCCCTCGTGACAGTAACCACACATGTCCCCCTCGTGACAGTGACCACACATGTCCCCATCGTAACAGTGACCACACCTGTCCCCATCGTGACGGTGACCACACATGTCCCCATCGTGACAGTGACCACACATGTCCCCCTCGTGACAGTCACCACACATGTCCCCCTTCGTGACAGTCACCACACATGTCCCCCTCATGACAGTCACCACACATGTCCCCCTCGTGACAGTCACCACACATGTCTCTCTCGTGAGAGTGACCACACATGTCCCCCTCGTGACAGTCACCACGCATGTCTCTCTCGTGACAGTCACCACACATGTCCCCCTCGTGACAGTCACCACACATGTCTCTCTCGTGACAGTCACCACACATGTCCCCCTCGTGACAGTCACCACACATGTCCCCCTCGTGACAGTCACCACACATGTCCCCCTCGTGACAGTCAACACACATGTCCCCCTCGTGACAGTGACCACACATGTCCCCCTCGTGACAGTCACCACACATGTCCCCCTCGTGACAGTCACCACACATGTCCCCCTCGTGACAGTGACCACACATGTCCCCCTCGTGACAGTGACCACACATGTCCCTATCGTAACAGTGACCACACATGTCCCCATCGTGACAGTGACCACACATGTCCCCCTCGTGACAGTTACCACACATGTCACCCTCGTGACAGTCACCACACATGTCTCTCTTGTGACAGTCACCACACATGTCCCCCTCGTGACAGTCACCACACATGTCTCTCTCGTGACAGTGAACACACTGGTCCCCCTCGAGACAGTGACCACACATATCTCTCTCGTGACAGTGACCACACATGTCTCTCTCGTGACAGTCACCACACATGTCCCCATCGTGACAGTCACCACACATGTCCCCCTCGTGACAGTCACCACACATGTCCACCTCGTGACAGTGACCACACATGTCCCTATCGTAACAGTGACCACACATGTCCCCATCGTGACAGTGACCACACATGTCCCCCTCGTGACAGTCACCACACATGTCACCCTCATGACAGTCACCACATATGTCACCCTCGTGACAGTTACCACACATGTCTCTCTCGTGACACTCACCAGACTTGTCCCCCTCGTGACAGTCACCAGACTTGTCCCCCTCGTGACAGTTACCACACATGTCTCTCTCGTGACAGTCACCAGACTTGTCCCCCTCGTCACAGTCACCACACATGTCCCCCTCGTGACAGTCACCACACATGTCACCCTCGTGTCAGTGACCACACATGTCACCATAGTGACAGTCACCACACATGTCACCCTCGTGACAGTCACCACACATGTCACCCTCGTGATAGTCACCACACATGTCACCCTCGTGACAGTCACCAGACTTGTCCCCCTCGTGAAAGTGACCACACATGTCACCATCGTGACAGTCACCACACATGTCTCTCTCGTGACAGTCACCACACATGTTCCCCTCGTGACAGTCACCACACATATCCCTCTCGTGACAGTGACCACACATGTCCTCTCTCGTGACAGTCACCACACATGTCCCCCATCGTGACAGTCACCACACATGTCCCCCTCGTGACAGTGACCACACATGTCCCCCTCGTGACAGTCACCACACATGTCTCTCTCGTGACAGTGACCACACATGTCCCCCTCGTGACAGTCACCACGCATGTCTCTCTCGTGACAGTCACCACACATGTCCCCCTCGTGACAGTCACCACACATGTCTCTCTCGTGACAGTCACCACACATGTCCCCCTCGTGACAGTCACCACACATGTCCCCCTCGTGACAGTCACCACACATGTCCCCCCTCGTGACAGTCACCACACATGTCCCCATCGTAACAGTGACCACACATGTCCCCAACGTGACAGTGACCACACATGTCCCCCATGTGACAGTCACCACACATGTCCCCCTCGTGACAGTCACCACACATGTCTCTCTCGTGACAGTCACCACACATGTGCTCCTCGTGACAGTCACCACACATGTCTCTCTCGTGACAGTCACCACACATGTCCCCCTCGTGACAGTCACCACACATGTCTCTCTCGTGACAGTGACCACACATGTCCCCCTCGTGACAGTGACCACACATGTCTCTCTCGTGACAGTCACCACACATGTCCCCATCGTCACAGTCACCACACATGTCCCCCTCGTGACAGTGACCACACATGTCCCCCTCGTGACAGTCACCACACATGTCCCCCTCGTGACAGTCACCACACATGTCTCTCTCGTGACAGTCACCACACATGTCCCCCTCGTGACAGTCACCACACTTGTCCCCCTCGTGACAGTGACCACACATGTCCCCATCGTAACAGTGACCACACATGTCCCCATCGTGACAGTGACCACACATGTCCCCCTCGTGACAGTCACCACACATGTCCCCCTTCGTGACAGTCACCACACATGTCCCCCTCATGACAGTCACCACACATGTCCCCCTCGTGACAGTCACCACACATGTCTCTCTCGTGAGAGTGACCACACATGTCCCCCTCGTGACAGTCACCACGCATGTCTCTCTCGTGACAGTCACCACACATGTCACCCTCATGACAGTCACCACACATGTCACCCTCGTGACAGTTACCACACATGTCTCTCTCGTGACACTCACCAGACTTGTCCCCCTCGTGACAGTCACCAGACTTGTCCCCCTCGTGACAGTTACCACACATGTCCCTCATCGTGACAGTCACCAGACTATGTCCCCCTCGTGACAGTCACCACACATGTCCCCCTCGTGACAGTCACCACACATGTCTCTCTCGTGACAGTCACCACACATGTCCCCCTCGTGACAGTAACCACACATGTCCCCCTCGTGACAGTGACCACACATGTCCCCATCGTAACAGTGACCACACCTGTCCCCATCGTGACAGTGACCACACATGTCCCCCTCGTGACAGTCACCACACATGTCCCCCTCGTGACAGTCACCACACATGTCCCCCTCGTGACAGTCACCACACATGTCCCCCTCGTGACAGTCACCACACATGTCCTCTCTCGTGACAGTCACCACACATGTCCCCCTCGTGACAGTGACCACACATGTCCCCCTCGTGACAGTGACCACACATGTCCCCCTCGTGACAGTGACCACACTTGTCCCCATCGTGACAGTGACCACACATGTCCCCATCGTGACAGTGACCACACATGTCCCCCTCGTGACAGTCACCACACATGTCCCCCTCGTGACAGTCACCACACATGTCCCCCTCGTGACAGTCACCACACATGTCCCCCTCGTGACAGTGACCACACATGTCCCTATCGTAACAGTGACCACACATGTCCCCATCGTGACAGTGACCACACATGTCCCCCTCGTGACAGTTACCACACATGTCACCCTCGTGACAGTTACCACACATGTCTCTCTCGTGACACTCACCAGACTTGTCCCCCTCGTGACAGTCACCAGACTTGTCCCCCTCGTGACAGTTACCACACATGTCTCTCTCGTGACAGTCACCATACTTGTCCCCCTCGTGACAGTCACCACACATGTCCCGCTCGTGACAGTCACCACACATGTCACCCTCGTGTCAGTGACCACACATGTCACCATCGTGACAGTCACCACACATGTCACCCTCGTGACAGTCACCACACATGTCACCCTCGTGATAGTCACCACACATGTCACCCTCATGACAGTCACCAGACTTGTCCCCCTCGTGAAAGTGACCACACATGTCACCATCGTGACAGTCACCACACATGTCTCTCTCGTGACAGTCTCCACACATGTCCCCCTCGTGAAAGTGACCACACATGTCACCATCGTGACAGTCACCACACATGTCTCTCTCGTGACAGTCTCCACACATGTCCCCCTCGTGACAGTCACCACACATGTCTCTCTCGCGACAGTGACCACACATGTCCCCCTCGTGAAAGTGACCACACATGTCCCCCTCGTGACAGTCACCACACATGTCCCCCTCGTGACAGTCACCACACATGTCTCTCTCGTGACAGTCACCACACATGTCTCTCTCGTGACAGTCACCACACATGTCCCCCTCGTGACAGTCACCACACATATCCCCATCGTGAGAGTGACCACACATGTCACCCTCGTGTCAGTGACCACCCATGTCACCATCGTGTCAGTCACTACACATGTCACCCTCGTGATAGTCACCACACATGTCACCCTCGTGACAGTCACCAGACTTGTCCCCCTTGTGAAAGTGACCACACATGTCCCCCTCGTGACAGTCACCACACATATCCCCCTAGTGACAGTCACCACACATGTCCCCCTCGTGAGAGTGACCACACATGTCCCCCTCGTGACAGTCACCACGCATGTCTCTCTCGTGACAGTCACCACACGTGTCCCCGTCGTGACAGTCACCACACATGTCCCCCTCGTGACAGTGACCACACATGTCCCCATCGTAACAGTGACCACACATGTCCCCATCGTGACAGTGACCACACATGTCCCCCTCGTGACAGTCACCACACATGTCTCTCTCGTGACAGTCACCACACATGTCCCCCTCGTGACAGTCACCACACATGTCCCCCTCGTGACAGTCACCATACATGTCTCTCTCGTGACAGTCACCACACATGTCCCCCTCGTGACAGTTACCACACATGTCGCCCTCGTGACAGTCACCACACATGTCCCCCTCGTGACAGTCACCACACATGTCCCCATCGTAACAGTGACCACATATGTCCCCATCGTGACAGTGACCACACATGTCCCCCTCGTGACAGTCACCACACATGTCCCCCTCGTGACAGTCACCACACATGTCCCCCTCGTGACAGTCACCACACATGTCCCCCTCGTGACAGTGACCACACATGTCCCAATCGTAACAGTGATCACACATGTCCCATCGTGACAGTGACCACACATGTCCCCCTCGTGACAGTCACCACACATGTCACCCTCGTGACAGTTACCACACATGTCACCCTCGTGACAGTCACCACACATGTCACCCTCATGACAGTCACTACACATGTCACCCTCGTGACAGTTACCACACATGTCTCTCTCGTGACAGTCACCAGACTTGTCCCCCTCGTGACAGTTACCACACATGTCACCCTCGTGTCAGTGACCACACATGTCACCATCGTGACAGTCACCACACATGTCACCCTCGTGATAGTCACCACACATGTCTCCCTCGTGACAGTCACCAGACTTGTCCCCCTCGTGAAAGTGACCACTCATGTCACCATCGTCACAGTCACCACACATGTCTCTCTCGTGACAGTCACCACACATGTGCTCCTCGTGACAGTCACCACACATGTCTCTCTCGTGACAGTCACCACACATGTCCCCCTCGTGACAGTCACTACACATGTCTCTCTCGTGACAGTGACCACACATGTCCCCCTCGTGACAGTGACCACACATGTCTCTCTCGTGACAGTCACCACACATGTCCCCATCGTCACAGTCACCACACATGTCCCCCTCGTGACAGTGACCACACATGTCCCCCTCGTGACAGTCACCACACATGTCCCCCTCGTGACAGTCACCACACATGTCTCTCTCGTGACAGTCACCACACATGTCCCCCTCGTGACAGTCACCACACATGTCCCCCTCGTGACAGTGACCACACATGTCCCCATCGTAACAGTGACAACACATGTCCCCATCGTGACAGTGACCACACATGTCCCCCTCGTGACAGTCACCACACATGTCCCCCTTCGTGACAGTCACCACACATGTCCCCCTCATGACAGTCACCACACATGTCCCCCTCGTGACAGTCACCACACACGTCTCTCTCGTGAGAGTGACCACACATGTCCCCCTCGTGACAGTCACCACGCATGTCTCTCTCGTGACAGTCACCACACATGTCCCCCTCGTGACAGTCACCACACATGTCTCTCTCGTGACAGTCACCACACATGTCCCCCTCGTGACAGTAACCACACATGTCCCCCTCGTGACAGTGACCACACATGTCCCCATCGTAACAGTGACCACACCTGTCCCCATCGTGACGGTGACCACACATGTCCCCCTCGTGACAGTCACCACACATGTCCCCCTCGTGACAGTCACCACACATGTCCCCCTCGTGACAGTCAAAACACATGTCCCCCTCGTGACAGTGACCACACATGTCCCCCTCGTGACAGTCACCACACATGTCCCCCTCGTGACAGTCACCACACATGTCCCCCTCGTGACAGTCACCACACATGTCCCCCTCGTGACAGTGACCACACATGTCCCTATCGTAACAGTGACCACACATGTCCCCATCGTGACAGTGACCACACATGTCCCCCTCGTGACAGTTACCACACATGTCACCCCTCGTGACAGTCACCACACATGTCTCTCTTGTGACAGTCACCACACATGTCCCCCTCGTGACAGTCACCACACATGTCTCTCTCGTGACAGTGAACACACTGGTCCCCCTCGAGACAGTGACCACACATATCTCTCTCGTGACAGTGACCACACATGTCTCTCTCGTGACAGTCACCACACATGTCCCCATCGTGACAGTCACCACACATGTCCCCCTCGTGACAGTCACCACACATGTCCACCTCGTGACAGTGACCACACATGTCCCTATCGTAACAGTGACCACACATGTCCCCATCGTGACAGTGACCACACATGTCCCCCTCGTGACAGTCACCACACATGTCACCCTCATGACAGTCACCACATATGTCACCCTCGTGACAGTTACCACACATGTCTCTCTCGTGACACTCACCAGACTTGTCCCCCTCGTGACAGTCACCAGACTTGTCCCCCTCGTGACAGTTACCACACATGTCTCTCTCGTGACAGTCACCAGACTTGTCCCCCTCGTCACAGTCACCACACATGTCCCCCTCGTGACAGTCACTACACATGTCACCCTCGTGTCAGTGACCACACATGTCACCATAGTGACAGTCACCACACATGTCACCCTCGTGACAGTCACCACACATGTCACCCTCGTGATAGTCACCACACATGTCACCCTCGTGACAGTCACCAGACTTGTCCCCCTCGTGAAAGTGACCACACATGTCACCATCGTGACAGTCACCACACATGTCTCTCTCGTGACAGTCACCACACATGTCCCCCTCGTGACAGTCACCACACATATCTCTCTCGTGACAGTGACCACACATGTCTCTCTCGTGACAGTCACCACACATGCCCCCATCGTGACAGTCACCACACATGTCCCCCTCGTGACAGTGACCACACATGTCCCCCTCGTGACAGTCACCACACATGTCTCTCTCGTGACAGTGACCACACATGTCCCCCCTCGTGACAGTCACCACGCATGTCTCCTCTCGTGGACAGTCACCACACATGTCCCCCTCGTGACAGTCACCACACATGTCTCTCTCGTGACAGTCACCACACATGTCCCCCTCGTGACAGTCACCACACATGTCTCCCTTCTCCGTGACAGTCACCACCACATGTCCCCCTCGTGACAGTCACCACACATGTCCCCATCGTAACAGTGACCACACATGTCCCCAACGTGACAGTGACCACACATGTCCCCATGTGACAGTCACCACACATGTCCCCCTCGTGACAGTCACCAAACATGTCTCTCTGTGACAGTCACCACACATGTCCTCGTGACAGTCACCACACATGTCTCTCTCGTGACAGTCACCACACATGTCCCCCTCGTGACAGTCACCACACATGTCTCTCTCGTGACAGTGACCACACATGTCCCCTCGAGACAGTGACCACACATGTCTCTCTCGTGACAGTCACCACACATGTCCCCATCGTCACAGTCACCACACATGTCCCCCTCGTGACAGTTGACCACACATGTCCCCCTCGTGACAGTCACCACACATGTCCCCCTCGTGACAGTCAACCACACATGTCTCTCTCGTGACAGTCACCACACATGTCCCCCTCGTGACAGTCACCACACACTTGTCCCCCTCGTGACAGTGAACATTCCCCATCGTAACAGTGACCACACATGTCCCCATCGTGACAGTGACCACACATGTCCCCCTCGTGACAGTCACCACACATGTCCTCTCTCGTGACAGTCACCACACATGTCCCCCTCGTGACAGTAACCACACATGTCTCCTTCGTGACAGTCACCACACATGTCTCTCTCGTGACAGTCACCACACATGTCCCCCTCGTGACAGTCACCACACATGTACCCCTCGTGACAGTCACCACACATGTCCCCCTCGTGACAGTGACCACACATGTCCCCATCGTAACAGTGACCACACATGTCCCCATCGTGACAGTGACCACACATGTACCCCTCGTGACAGTCACCACACATGTCCCCCTCGTGACAGTCACCACACATGTCCCCCTCGTGACAGTCACCAGACATGTCCCCCTCGTGACAGTGACCACACATGTCCCCTTCGTGACAGTCACCACACATGTCCCCCTCGTGACAGTCACCACACATGTCCCCTTCGTGACAGTCACCACACATGTCTCTCTCGTGACAGTCACCACACATGTCCCCCTCGTGACAGTCACCACACATGTCCCCCTCGTGACAGTCACCACACATGTCCCCCTCGTGACAGTCACCACACATGTCCCCCTCGTGACAGTGACCACACATGTCCCCATCGTAACAGACCACACATGTCCCCATCGTGACAGTGACCACACATGTCCCCTCGTGACAGTCACCTCACATGTCCCCCTCGTGACAGTCACCACACATGTCCCCTCGTGACAGTCACCACACATGTCCCCCTCGCGACAGTGACCACACATGTCCCCATCGTAACAGTGACCACACATGTCCCCATCGTGACAGTGACCACACATGTCCCCCATCGTGACCACACATGTCCCCCTCGTGACAGTCACCACACATGTCCCCCTCGTGACAGTCACCACACATGTCCCCCTCGTGACAGTCACCACACATGTCCCCCTCGTGACAGTCACCACACATGTCCCCCTCGTGACAGTCACCACACATGTCCCCTTCGTGACAGTCACCACACATGTCTCTCTCGTGACAGTCAACACACATGTCCCCCTCGTGACAGTCACCACACATGTCCCCCTCGTGACAGTCACCACACATGTCCCCCTCGTGACAGTGACCACACATGTCCCCATCGTAACAGTGACCACACATGTCCCCATCGTGACAGTGACCACACATGTCCCCCTCGTGACAGTCACCACACATGTCCCCCTCGTGACAGTCACCACACGTCCCCCTCGTGACAGTCACCACACATATCCCCCTCTTGACAGTCACCACACATGTCCCCATCGTAACAGTGACCACACATGTCCCCATCGTGACAGTCACCACACATGTCCCCCTCGTGACAGTCACCACACATGTCTCTCTCGTGACAGACACCACACATGTCCCCCTCGTGACAGTCACCACACATGTCCCCCTCGTGACAGTCACCACACATGTCCCCCTCGTGACAGTCACCACACATGTCCCCATCGTAACAGTGACCACACATGTCCCCAACGTGACAGTGACCACACATGTCCCCATGTGACAGTCACCACACATGTCCCCTCGTGACAGTCACCACACATGTCTCTCTCGTGACAGTCACCACACATGTGCTCCTCGTGACAGTCACCACACATGTCTCTCTCGTGACAGTCACCACACATGTCCCCTCTGTGACAGTCACCACACATGTCTCCTCTCGTGACAGTGACCACACATGTCCCCCTCGTGACAGTGCACCACACATGCTCTCTCGTGACAGTCACCACACATGTCCCCATCGTCACAGTCACCACACATGTCCCCCTCGTGACAGTGACCACACATGTCCCCCTCGTGGACAGTCACCACACATGTGCCCCCTCGTGACAGTCACCACAACATGTCTCCTCTCGTGACAGTCACCACACATGTCCCCCTCGTGACAGTCGCCACACATGTCCCCTCGTGACAGTGACCACACATGTCCCCATCGTGAACAGTGACCACAACATGTCCCCCATCGTGACAGTGACCACACATGTCCCCCTCGTGACAGTCACCACACATGTCCCCCTCGTGACAGTCACCACACATGTCCCACTCGATGACAGTCACCAACATGTCCCCCGCGTGACAGTCACCACACATGTCTCTCCTCGTGAGCAGTCGACCACACATGGTCCCCTCGTGACAGTCACCACAGCATGTCTCCTCTCGTGGACAGTCACCACACATGTCCCCCTCGTGACAGTCACCACACATGTCTCTCTCGTGACAGTCACCACACTGTCCCCTCGTGACAGAACCACACATGTCCCCTCGTGACAGTGACCACACATGTCCCCATCGTAACAGTGACCACACCTGTCCCCATCGTGACGGTGACCACACATGTCCCCCTCGTGACAGTCACCATACATGTCCCCCTCGTGACAGTCACCAACATGTCCCTCGTGACAGTCAAAACACATGTCCCCCTCGGACAGTGACCACACATGTCCCCCTCGTGACAGTCACCACACATGTCCCCCTCGTGACAGTGACCACACATGTCCCCCTCGTGACAGTCACCACACATGTCCCCTCGTGACAGTCACCACACATGTCCCCCTCGTGACAGTCACCACACATGTCCCCCTCGTGACAGTCACCACACATGTCCCCCTCGTGACAGTCACCACACATGTCCTCTTCGTGACAGTCACCACACATGTCTCTTCGTGACAGTCAACACACATGTCCCCCTCGTGACAGTCACCAACACATGTCCCCCTCGTGACAGTCACCACACATGTCCCCCTCGTGACAGTGACCACACATGTCCCCATCGTAACAGTGACCACACATGTCCCATCGTGACAGTGACCACACATGTCCCCCTCGTGACAGTCACCACACATGTCCCCCTCGGACAGCCCACACGTCCCCCTCGTGACAGTCACACACATATCCCCCTCGTGACAGTCACCACACATGTCCCCATCGTAACAGTGACCACACATGTCCCCATCGTGACAGTCACCACACATGTCCCCCTCGTGACAGTCACCACACATGTCTCTCTCGTGACAGTCACCACACATGTCCCCCTCGTGACAGTCACCACACATGTCCCCCTCGTGACAGTCACCACACATGTCCCCCTCGTGACAGTCACCACACATGTCCCCATCGTAACAGTGACCACACATGTCCCCAACGTGACAGTGACCACACATGTCCCCCATGTGACAGTCCCACACATGTCCCCCTCGTGACGTACCAGACATGTCCCCCTCGTGACAGTGACCACACATGTCCCCTTCGTGACAGTCACCACACATGTCCCCTCGTGACAGTCACCACACATGTCCCACTTCGTGACAGTCACCACACATGTCTCTCTCGTGACAGTCACCACACATGTCCCCCTCGTGACAGTCACCACACATGTCCCCTCGTGACAGTCACCACACATGTCCCCCTTGTGACAGTCACCACACATGTCCCCCTCGTGACAGTGACCACACATGTCCCATCGTAACAGTGACCACACATGTCCCCATCGTGACAGTGACCACACATGTCCCCCTCGTGACAGTCACCACACATGTCCCCCTCGTGACAGTCACCACACATGTCCCCCTCGTGACAGTCACCACACATGTCCCCCTCGCGACAGTGACCAACATGTCCCCATCGTAACAGTGACCACACATGTCCCATCGTGACAGTGACCACACATGTCCCCATCGTGACAGTGACACACATGTCCCCCTCGTGACAGTCACCACACATGTCCCCTCGTGACAGTCACCACACATGTCCACCTCGTGACAGTCACACACATGTCCCCCTCGTGACAGTCACCACACATGTCCCCCTCGTGACAGTCCCACACATGTCCCCTTCGTGACAGTCACCACATGTCTCTCTCGTGACAGTCAACACACATGTCCCCCTCGTGACAGTCACCACAACCATGTCCCCCTCGTGACAGTCACCACACATGTCCCCCTCGTGACAGTGACCACACATGTCCCCATCGTAACAGTGACCACACATGTCCCCATCGTGACAAGTGACCACACATGTCCCCCTCGTGACAGTCACCACACATGTCCCCCTCGTGACAGTCACCACAACGTCCCCTCGTTACAGTCACCACACATATCCCCTTCGTGACAGTCACCACACATGTCCCCATCGTAACAGTGACCACACATGTCCCCATCGTGACAGTCACCACACATGTCCCCCTCGTGACAGTCACCACACATGTCTCTCGTGGACAGTCACCACACATGTCCCCCTCGTGACAGTCACCACACATGTCCCCCTCGTGACAGTCACCACACCATGTCCCCCTCGTGACAGTCACCACACATGTCCCCATCGTAACAGTGACCACACATGTCCCCAACGTGACAGTGACCACACATGTCGCCATGTGACAGTCACCCAACATGTCCCCCTCGTGCAGTCACCAACATGTCTCTCTCGTGACAGTCACCACACATGTGCTCCTCGTGACAGTCACCACACATGTCTCTCTCGTGACAGTCACCACACATGTCCCCCTCGTGACAGTCACACACATGTCTCTCTCGTGACAGTGACCACACATGTCCCCCTCGTGACAGTGACCACACATGTCTCTCTCGTGACGTCACCACACATGTCCCCATCGTCACAGTCACCACACATGTCCCCCTCGTGACAGTGACCACACATGTCCCCCTCGTGACAGTCACCACACATGTCCCCCTCGTGACAGTCACCACACATGTCTCTCTCGTGACAGTCACCACACATGTCCCCCTCGTGACAGTACCACACATGTCCCCCTCGTGACAGTGACCACACATGTCCCCATCGTAACAGTGACCACACATGTCCCCATCGTAACAGTGACCACACATGTCCCCATCGTGACAGTCACCACACATGTCCCCCTCGTGACAGTCACCACACATGTCTCTCTCGTGACAGTCACCACACATGTCCCCCTCGTGACAGTCACCACACATGTCCCCCTCGTGACAGTCACCACACATGTCCCCCTCGTGACAGTCACCACACATGTCCCCATCGTAACAGTGACCACACATGTCCCCAACGTGACAGTGACCACACATGTCCCCCATGTGACAGTCACCACACATGTCCCCCTCGTGACAGTCACCAGACATGTCCCCCTCGTGACAGTGACCACACATGTCCCCTTCGTGACAGTCACCACACATGTCCCCCTCGTGACAGTCACCACACATGTCCCCTTCGTGACAGTCACCACACATGTCTCTCTCGTGACAGTCACCACACATGTCCCCCTCGTGACAGTCACCACACATGTCCCCCTTGTGACAGTCACCACAATGTCCCCCTCGTGACAGTGACCACCACATGTCCCCATCGTACAGTGACCACACATGTCCCATCGTGACAGTGACCACACATGTCCCCCTCGTGACAGTCACCACACATGTCCCCCTCGTGACAGTCACCACACATGTCCCCCCTCGTGACAGTCACCACACATGTCCCCCCTCGCGACAGTGACCACACATGTCCCCATCGTAACAGTGACCACACATGTCCCCATCGTGACAGTGACCACACATGTCCCCATCGTGACAGTGACCACACATGTCCCCCTCGTGACAGTCACCACACATGTCCCCCTCGTGACAGTCACCACACATGTCCACCTCGTGACAGTCACCACACATGTCCCCCTCGTGACAGTCACCACACATGTCCCCCTCGTGACAGTCACCACACATGTCCCTTCGTGACAGTCACCACACATGTCTCTCTCGTGACAGTCAACACACATGTCCCCCTCGTGACAGTCACCACACATGTCCCCCTCGTGACAGTCACCACACATGTCCCCCTCGTGACAGTGACCACACATGTCCCCATCGTAACAGTGACCACACATGTCCCCATCGTGACAGTGACCACACATGTCCCCCTCGTGACAGTCACCACACATGTCCCCCTCGTGACAGTCACCACACGTCCCCCTCGTTACAGTCACCACACATATCCCCTTCGTGACAGTCACCACACATGTCCCCATCGTAACAGTGACCACACATGTCCCCATCGTGACAGTCACCACACATGTCCCCCTCGTGACAGTCACCACACATGTCTCTCTCGTGACAGTCACCACACATGTCCCCCTCGTGACAGTCACCACACATGTCCCCCTCGTGACAGTCACCACACATGTCCCCCTCGTGACAGTCACCACACATGTCTCCCATCGTAACAGTGACCACACATGTCCCAACGTGACAGTGACCAGCACATGTCCCCATGTGACCAGTCACCACACATGTCCCCCTCGTGACAGTCACCACACATGTCTCTCTCGTGACAGTCACCACACATGTGCTCCTCGTGACAGTCACCACACATGTCTCCTCTCGTGACAGTCACCACACATGTCCCTCCTCGTGACAGTCACCACACATGTCTCTCTCGTGACAGTGACCACACATGTCCCCCCTCGTGACAGTGACCCACACATGTCCTCTCTCCGTGACAGTCACCACACAGGTCCCCATCGTGCACAGTCACCACACATGTCCCCCTCGTGACAGTGACCACACATGTCCCCCTCGTGACAGTCACCACACATGTCCCCCTCGTGACAGTCACCACACATGTCTCTCTCGTGACAGTCACCACAGACATGTCCCCTCGTGACAGTCACCACACATGTCCCCCTCGTGACAGTGACCACACATGTCCCCCTCGTACAGTGACCACACATATCTCTCTCGTGACAGTGACCACACATGTCTCTCTCGTGACAGTCACCACACATGTCCCCATCGAGACAGTCACCACACATGTCTCCTCTCGTGAGAGTGACCCACACCTGTCCCCCTCGTGACAGTCACCACGACATGTCTCTCTCGTGACAGTGACCACACATGTCCCCCTCGTGACAGTCACCACACATGTCTCTCTCGTGACAGTCACCACACATGTCCCCCTCGTGACAGTAACCACACATAGTCCCCCTCGTGACAGTCGACCACACATTGTCCCCCTCGTGAACAGTCGACCACACATGTCCCCATCGTGACGGTGACCACACATGTCCCCAATCGTGACAGTGACCACACATGTCCCCCTCGTGACAGTCACCACACATGTCCCCCTCGTGACAGTCACCACACATGTCCTCCTCGTGACAGTGGACCACACATGTCCCCCTCGTGACAGTCACCACACATGTCCCCCTCGTGACAGTCACCACACATGTCCCCCTCGTGACAGTGACCACACAATGTCCCCCTCGTGACAGTGACCACACATGTCCCTATCGTAACAGTGACCACACATGTCCCCATTCGTGACAGTGACCACACATGTCCCCCTCGTGACAGTTACCACACATGTCACCCTCGTGACAGTCACCACACATGTCTCTCTTGTGACAGTCACCACACATGTCCCCCTCGTGACAGTCACCACACATGTCTCTCTCGTGACAGTGACCACACATGTCCCCCTCGAGACAGTGACCACACATATCTCTCTCGTGACAGTGACCACACATGTCTCTCTCGTGACAGTCACCACACATGTCCCCATCGTGACAGTCACCACACATGTCCCCCCTCGTGACAGTCACCACACATGTCCCCCTCGTGACAGTGACCACACATGTCCCTATCGTAACAGTGACCACACATGTCCCCATCATGGACAGTGACCACACATGTCCCCCTCGTGACAGTCACCACACATGTCACCCTCATGACAGTCACCACATATGTCACCCTCGTGACAGTTACCACACATGTCTCTCTCGTGACACTCACCAGACTTGTCCCCCTCGTGACAGTCACCAGACTTGTCCCCCTCGTGACAGTTACCACACATGTCTCTCTCGTGACAGTCACCAGACTTGTCCCCCTCGTCACAGTCACCACACATGTCCCCCTCGTGACAGTCACCACACATGTCACCCTCGTGTCAGTGACCACACATGTCACCATAGTGACAGTCACCACACATGTCACCCTCGTGACAGTCACCACACATGTCACCCTCGTGATAGTCACCACACATGTCACCCTCGTGACAGTCACCAGACTTGTCCCCCTCGTGAAAGTGACCACACATGTCACCATCGTGACAGTCACCACACATGTCTCTCTCGTGACAGTCACCACACATGTCCCCCTCGTGACAGTCACCACACATATCTCTCTCGTGACAGTGACCACACATGTCTCTCTCGTGACAGTCACCACACATGCCCCCATCGTGACAGTCACCACACATGTCCCCCTCGTGACAGTGACCACACATGTCCCCCTCGTGACAGTCACCACACATGTCTCTCTCGTGACAGTGACCACACATGTCCCCCTCGTGACAGTCACCACGCATGTCCTCTCTCGTGACAGTCACCACACATGTCCCCCTCGTGACAGTCACCACACATGTCTCTCTCGTGACAGTCACCACACATGTCCCCCTCGTGACAGTCACCACACATGTCCCCCTCGTGACAGTCACCACACATGTCCCCCTCGTGACAGTCACCACACATGTCCCCATCGTAACAGTGACCACACATGTCCCCAACGTGACAGTGACCACACATGTCCCCCATGTGACAGTCACCACACATGTCCCCCTCGTGACAGTCACCACACATGTCCCCCTCGTGACAGTCACCACACATGTCTCCTTCGTGACAGTCACCACACATGTCTCTCTCGTGACAGTCACCACACATGTCCCCCTCGTGACAGTCACCACACATGTCCCCCTCGTGACAGTCACCACACATGTCCCCCTCGTGACAGTGACCACACATGTCCCCATCGTAACAGTGACCACACATGTCCCCATCGTGACAGTGACCACACATGTCCCCCTCGTGACAGTCGCCACACATGTCCCCCTCTTGACAGTCACCACACATGTCCCCCTCGTGACAGTCACCACACATGTCCCCCTCGTGACAGTGACCACACATGTCCCCTTCGTGACAGTCACCACAAATGTCCCCCTCGTGACAGTCACCACACATGTCCCCTTCGTGACAGTCACCACACATGTCTCTCTCGTGACAGTCACCACACATGTCCCCCTCGTGACAGTCACCACACATGTCCCCCTCGTGACAGTCACCACACATGTCCCCCTCGTGACAGTCACCACACATGTCCCCCTCGTGACAGTGACCACACATGTCCCCATCGTAACAGTGACCACACATGTCCCCATCGTGACAGTGACCACACATGTCCCCCTCGTGACAGTCACCACACATGTCCCCCTCGTGACAGTCACCACACATGTCCCCCTCGTGACAGTCACCACACATGTCCCCCTCGCGACAGTGACCACACATGTCCCCATCGTAACAGTGACCACACATGTCCCCATCGTGACAGTGACCACACATGTCCCCATCGTGACAGTGACCACACATGTCCCCCTCGTGACAGTCACCACACATGTCCCCCTCGTGACAGTCACCACACATGTCCCCTCGTGACAGTCACCACACATGTCCCCCTCGTGACAGTCACCACACATGTCCCCCTCGTGACAGTCACCACACATGTCCCCTTCGTGACAGTCACCACACATGTCTCTCTCGTGACAGTCAACACACATGTCCCCCTCGTGACAGTCACCACACATGTCCCCCTCGTGACAGTCACCACACATGTCCCCCTCGTGACAGTGACCACACATGTCCCCATCGTAACAGTGACCACACATGTCCCCATCGTGACAGTGACCACACATGTCCCCCTCGTGACAGTCACCACACATGTCCCCCTCGTGACAGTCACCACACATGTCCCCCTCGTGACAGTCACCACACATGTCCCCCTCGTGACAGTCACCACACATGTCCCCATCGTAACAGTGACCACACATGTCCCCATCGTGACAGTCACCACACATGTCACCCTCGTGACAGTTACCACACATGTCACCCTCGTGACAGTCACCACACATGTCTCTCTCGTGACACTCACCAGAAATGTCCCCCTCGTGACAGTCACCAGACTTGTCCCCCTCGTGACAGTTACCACACATGTCTCTCTCGTGACAGTCACCAGACATGTCCCCCTCGTGATAGTCACCATACATGTCCCCCTCGTGACAGTCACCACAAATGTCCCCCTCGTGACAGTCACCACACATGTCCCCATCGTAACAGTGACCACACATGTCCCCATCGTGGACAGTCACCACACATTGTCCCCTCGTGACAGTCACCACACATGTCCCCCTCGTGACAGTCACCACACATGTCCTCTCTCGTGACAGTGACCACACATGTCCCCCTCGTGACAGTGACCACACATGTCTCTCTCGTGACAGTGACCACACATGTCTCCCTCGTGACAGTCACCACACATGTCCCCATCGTGACAGTCACCACACATGTCCCCCTCGTGACAGTGACCACACATGTCCCCCTCGTGACAGTCACCACACATGTCCCTCTCGTGACAGTGACCACACATGTCCCCCTCGTGACAGTCACCACACATGTCCCCTCGTGACAGTCACCACACATGTCCCCCTCGTGACAGTCACCACACATGTCTCTCTCGTGACAGTCACCACACATGTCCCCCTCGTGACAGTCACCACACATGTCCCCCTCGTGACAGTCACCACACTTGTCCCCCTCGTGACAGTCACCACACATGTCCCCTCGTAGACAGTGACCACACATGTCCCCAACGTGACAGTGACCAACACATGTCCCCCTCGTGACAGTGACCACACATGTCCCCCTCGTGACAGTCACCACACATGTCCCCCTCGTGGACAGTGCACCACACATGTCCCCATCGTGACAGTGCACCACACATGTCCTCATCGTGACAGTCACCACACATGTCCCCTCGTGACAGTGCACCACACATGTCCACCCTCGTGCAGGCTCAACACACTTTCCACCATCGTGACAGTCACCACACATGTCCCCTCGTGACAGTACCACACATGTCACCCTCGTGACAGTCACCACACATGTCCCCTCGTGACAGTCACCACACATTTCCCCCTCGTGACAGTCACCACACATGTCCTCATCGTGACAGTGACCACACATGTCCCCTTCGTGACAGTCACCACACATGTCCCCCTCGTGACAGTCACCACACATGTCTCTCTCGTGACAGTGACCACACATGTCCCCCTCGTGACAGTGACCACACATAGTCTCTCGTGACAGTGACCACACATGTCTCTCTCGACAGTCACCACACATGTCCCCATCGAGACAGTCACCACACATGTCCCCCTCGTGACAGTGACCACACATGTCCCCCTCGTGACAGTCACCACACATGTCTCTCTCGTGACAGTGACCACACATGTCCCCCTCGTGACAGTCACCACGCATGTCTCTCTCGTGACAGTCACCACACATGTCCCCCTCGTGACAGTCACCACACATGTCCTCTCTCGTGACAGTCACACACATGTCCCCCTCGTGACAGTCACCACACATGTCCCCCTCGTGACAGTCACCACACATGTCCCCCTCGTGACAGTGACCACACATTTCCCCATCGTAACAGTGACCACACATGTCCCCATCGTGACAGTTGTACCACACATGTCCCCCCTCGTGACAGTCCACCACACATGTCCCCTCGTGACAGTCACCACACATGTCCCCCTCGTGACAGTCACACACATGTCCCCTCGTGACAGTCACACACATGTCCCCCTCGTGACAGTCACCACACAGGTCCCCCTCGTGACAGTGACCACACATGTCCCCATCGTGACAGTCACCACACATGTCCCCTCGTGACAGTACCACACATGTCCCTATCGTGACAGTCACCACACATGGCCCCCTCGTGACAGTCACCACACATGTCCCCCTCGTGACAGTGACCACACATGTCCCTATCGTAACAGTGACCACACATGTCCCCCATCGTGACAGTGAC